>NC_039358.1:170094695-170142195 GCF_003573695.1 Papaver somniferum | reverse complement strand
AATGCTTTGTTACTAAGCTAACATTGATTGCAAACCCTGATTTGAAAGTGTATATAAGGGAGAACTCTAGCAACTGGGAAACCTAATCCCCACACATTCTGTGTGATATTAGTTGTGCTAAGCTAGAGTCGATTCTCCTTTAACCTTTGGTTTCTTCTTCTAAACCAGGTTAACGACTTAAAGACTTCATTGGGATTGTGAAGCCAGACCGATGCTAGTTTTATCGTAATTGTGTGATCTGATCTTGATGTTTCTATCGTACGAGTACAATTGTAATAATTGGCTTGAGATTGATATCTCCGATAGGCAAGATAAAAAGTAATCACAAACAAACTTCGTCTCATCGTTTGTGATTCCGCAATATCTTTTTTCGCTGTGCCGTTTAAGATTATTGCGAGCTGATTGATAATATTGAGTTTTTCTTCGGTAATATAAGTCTGGTATTATTGATTGGTTCCTGTTCACCTTGATTTATCAAAATACGGAACAAAACTCGTAGGTATATTTGTGGGAGACGAATTTATCTTTTATCGTAGACTTTTC
Organism: Papaver somniferum; assembly: GCF_003573695.1. NCBI lineage: Eukaryota > Viridiplantae > Streptophyta > Magnoliopsida > Ranunculales > Papaveraceae > Papaver > Papaver somniferum. The sequence continues at coordinate 170,141,652 of NC_039358.1, read as the reverse complement.
TGTGTGATACAGATTCGTTTATTAAAGTCTTCGACTTTGGGTCGTAACAACTCTTAGTTGTGGGTGAGATCAGTTAAGGGAATCAAGTGCGCAGTATCCTGCTGGGATCAGAGGCATAGGAGCATAACTGTACCTTGGATCAGTGTGAGATTGATTGGGGTTCAACTACAGTCCAGACCGAAGTTAGTTTGGAGTAGGCTAGTGTTTGTAGCGAATTAATACAGTGTGTGTTCAATATGGACTAGGTCCCTGGGTTTTTCAGCATTTGCGGTTTCCTCATTAACAAAATTTTGGTGTCTGTGTTATTTCTATTCCGCATTATATTTGTTTATATAATTGAAATAATACAGGTTGTGCGTTGTTCAATCCAATTAGAATATCCGACCTTTAGGTTGTTGATTTAAATTGATTGACACTTGGATATTGGTCTTTGATACCATCCAAGTTATCTCTCTTTGATAAAGACTCGTAGATTTCTATTTGCTTGAGTAAAGATCAAATCGAGAGATTGAGATATAAACTCTTTGATATACTTTTATCTAGATTGAGTCTGACTGTCTAGTTGATTCTCTAGAAAGTATATTAGAGTTTGTCCATACATATTGCTAAGCGAAATATTGGGTGTGGTTGTTAGACCCCCGCATTTTCAATTGGTATCAGAGCTGGCAAATACATTTAAGACCTTACAAGTCTGTGTTTGTAGTGATTTGAGGATGGACAATACTATCTCCGATAAACGCGTCACCAAAAATAAAAGCTCTTTCTCGTCTCCTTCTATTAATGAGAAAGATTCTTCAATCTCAAAGATAGATGAACCTTGTGTTCAAAGAAGACAGACAGGCTCCAACATGTGTTCTTCCTATTACCCTTCAAAAGAGTTTATCTCTCTAAATGAACGGGAAACTACTGAAGAGAGTAAGTTGATTCTAAATCTTACTAGAATCCAAGATGATAGATTCAATCGGTTAAAACATCATGTTGAAGTCCTTCTTGGTGTTGTAAGAGGCTGTAAATTCAAAGAAAATACTGAAGATCATTCTTCATGTATGTCGCTTGAGGCTAGCCTCAAAAAGGATGCTTTGTGAATAGAACATTGCTTGAGTAAAATCTCTATTCAAGGATGCTCTAAGTAATTTAACATACCAAGTACTTCTGCTACAACTGAAAATGTTACAGCTTCAGAAGTAAAATCTAAATCCTTTCCACTCAGAAAAGATGTGTCTGAAGTCCCCATTGATCAAGGATGTTCCACATCACATGAAAGGAACAAATCTCCTAACGAGGTTTTTAAGACTACTGTGTCTAGTCACTCTTGTGATCAGAAAGTATGTCTCTTTTGCAGTGCAAAAGGCTCTGTTAAACAAAAGAGAAACTCTAGGTTGAATAAACTTCAACACACCCTGGACTTAATTCTCAAAGGCGTAACTGAGATACGTATGTCTAAACCAGTTGGTTTTCGTACTTACCCTGTATATGTTACCAGGAAAGTCAGTTCGTTGAGTTCCTCAAATGTTCTAAAGAAGAAAAAAAGTATTAACAAGAATTGTCTAAGGAAAGATCAATTCGGTTCCTCGAGAAATAACATTAACCTTGATGTGAATGAAATTTCAGGAGAAAGAAGAAAAATTGATGATATGGAAAAATAATCTGATAGAGATAATTGAAGGGTATAAAGAAATTGTCGACAGGTTGTCATCCTCCTCATGCCAAAACTCTTCAAGTAAGAACTCAAACTATGTGTGATATTTTGATGATAGTAAGTTTTATGATAATTTCTCACATCAAAAGGGATCCCTCTCTAAATTTAGAAGGAAAAGGAGACTTGATCAGAAACACAATTCTCTTAATGAGCTCAGTGCTCATACTTGTGCCAATTAATCACAAGAGTTGAGAACTTGCTCATAAAAATCTTGTTGAGCAAGATGTGTAAAATTCAGGTATACTTTGGCGATTTGATGTTCTGTCTAGTTGAGCTATCCTCTTATCGTTTATAGCTAAACTAGTGTCTACAGACAATATTGCCTAAATAGTATTTGTGTTGTCTAGTATCGGATCTCTGTTTTGATGCAAGACTTTTTGTATTTATGGTCTGCTACACTTATGCTCTAGATTTCCTCCTGTTATGAAATTTATTGAACCATTTTTGTAGCAAAAGGTTTTTGTTAGTTTTTCTTTGTGGGTCTTGTTGTATTTGTATGTGTACGTGGCGTTGCCATCACGAGTCAACAGTTGAAAACCCTAAAAATCTTCTTCCCTAAGAAAACTTTAAATACCAAACCTTTGAGTCACGTTTGCGTACTCTAGGTTATTTTGGTTTATCAAGAATGTCGTCCTCTTCACAATCGTGTGGTTTTTCTAAAGGCTTTCTTGATAAAGGTATTGGTTTTGAATCCGAAGGGAGGAAGAAAAGAACCCTTGTAGATGAAAATCATCCCAATGCCTCGTGTTACTATGCGTATACTCATGAGAATATTGAGAAGGATGATATAATTTATGCTGAAGTGGTCCATGACTTTCTTAAGTATTTTGAGGAAGCAAAACTGCAGCTCGTTGATACTCTGAAAAGTCTTAATGTGTTGAAAACTGAGTTGAAAAAGGTTTCATCTGACCTTGGTCTCATAAAATATCACATCAATGACCTTCACAAAGAGAATCTCTTCTCTGAAAATGCAATGGATGCTGCTAATCACAAGCTCAAAGACACCAAGACTCGTGAGGATTCTGAACCGTCTATTTGACCTTAGTTCGTGTTCGGCCATGGCACTGGAGTCTGCTTTTGTTCCCTAGCTTGTTGATTTATTTTTTTTGCCTAGTAAATCTTCTATTTTTCGGTTTTTGTTTAGAAGAATAACTAGAGGTTGGAATAGCCATTATTGTGTTTACACATAGCTATGTTCAACGTTTTCATCTTCATGTTTTTAGATTTATTGGTTTAAGTTCTAAATTGTTTGGAAGATGATTTTTGCAGTATTAATCTTTATGGTTTTATATATTGCAATATTGTTATGGGATATGTGTGTTTGCGTCCGTGAATTTGATTGTCCCATATCTTGTCAAAAGTAAAGTCGTTCATGAATTGATATGCACGTATTGATGAAAGAATGAATGGACTTTTGACAAATACAAAAGTTAAGCCTATATTGTCAATTATTGATGGAAGATAGGTTAAAATATTGTGTTTGCAAGGATTATGTCTATTAAATGTCGTTATGCAAATAGTGATGGAAAATAGAATGAATCCTTGTATATTCCGAAGTAATTGATCTTCCCTGATCCATATTTTATATATTACTGTGTGGCTCCATAATGTGTCTTATGTTGAGCACGAAACAACCAAGTTGATTATTTTTATGATTAACCTTGTTGTTGTTCCGTAAGGTACTTTATGTTGAGCATTTTGAACTAAATTAATCATCTTGTTTGGTTATTTAGTTATGAGTCCATAAGTCTTTTTATATTTGAGTGTTCATGACTGGCTTGATTGTTTTCATGATTAACTTAGTCATTTCTCCATAGACTCTCTTATGTGAGTATGACCAATTAAATGGATTACTTTTATGGTTAATTTGGTTGTGTATTTCGATTAGATTAATTATGGGTTTACTTGTGATTAATCTAATTGAGCGCTCTTAAGTCTTCATAAGTTTACTTGTGTTGAGCATTTTCGTTTAAATTAATCATGAACTTCTTGTGGTTAATTTAATATTTTGGATTCAAATTCATACTTGTATGTGATTTGTTTTGTCCAAAGAAATCCTTCTTTTCTCTTTCGAAATTAAGGTCGCTCTTGTTGTTCCCTTGGGAATGACATATTATGGGGGAGAGTTCTTTTTGAACTTGCGCTTAATTGCCAAATCTTTGTGGGGAGTGCGGCTGTGGAATATTATAGGGGTTATCTTGTATCTTTAAACTCCTTGATGAATGCATTTAGCTTCGGCTTTATGATTGCATCTAAATAAGATGATGTGTGTTCTTTCTTTTGGTCATGAAATGTCTCTTTCGGAAATTTCATTAGGATCCCGTTCTTGTACCTTTGCCAATTTTATTGACAAAAAGGGGGAGAATTAATATGTAGTTCACACTACAAATACATATGGTTTTCGGATCATTACGTAAGGGGGAGTGGTTTCCATGTGAGATGGAGTATTGACTAAGGGGGAGTGATACATATCACCATAGTATTGTTGTTGAAGTTGTGATACAATTGAACTTTGACGATGTATAATGATACTATGACACTATATAACAATGATTGAGAACTATTGTTTTCTTGTTGTTATAGCTACGGGTTTTCAACAACGATGATGCTAAACTTACAACCTTTGGGATCATTGGAGTACTTGGAAATGACGAAGAATTCGAGTAATGTTGAAGATTAGGCATGTGGAATAGGAGCTACAAAAGTTAATTTATTTATTTTTTGTATTTCATATGTATTAATAGTTTTGCCACTAAAATTGACAAAGGGGGAGATTGTTAGAGCATTGCTCGGTCGAACTCGCATGCGTTGCTATCTCAAGCATGTTTGTCAATATTAGTGTTCAAAACTATAAGTCTTGATACTAGACTATTAGAGCTAAGGTCCTGGATTAGGATAAAAAGTGTAGTTGAGCTCAAGACTCCATGACAATCATCATACAAGACGAAGGACTACTCAAGGAACTGGTGGATCTTCATCGACTAAAAGGTATGGAGACTTGAACTTATCTGTCACTCAAAAGTCTATTTACTCTATCTCCTACTCTTGAGACAAAATTCGTTTTGATATATAGACTTTCATTATACACATTTGCTATTTCGAGCCGAGTTTATCTCGCCTATCTATTTCTCGAAATGTGTGGTGGTAAGCTTTCGCTTTAGCCGAATTCATCTTTACCAAGTGACGGAAGTCATGTTATGTTTCAATCACTTTGAAAATTGCTCTGACGAAAAAAAATGGTATGTGAATAACGGCTATATAACGTTCTATGAGAATGTTTCAATGATTTAGATTACATAACCATTGGTGGATATAAGCATTGTTGTGGAAACACATATATGCATAAATCTTATTCCTTAAACCAAAGATTGCTAACTTTGTTGATCAAGTGAAGTTGGAAGTGGCGTGAGCCAAGTCCGTGAACTTAGTCTGCGAACTTGCGGAACTTCTCGGCCCGAGATTTTCTGCTGGAGTTTGTGTACTCCTTCCATGAGCTTAAGTCCGCGAACCCAGTCCGCGAACTTGAGCAGGTTATATCTAAAGTCGGTTGTTCTTGAACTAATGTTTAAATAAACTAAGGAATGCTTTTGCAAACCGTGGCTATAAAGTTCATGAACCGATTCGAGCGAATCAAACTGATTTTTCTTCAATTGTGTCTTGTGTAGTTACGTAAGATTTCCTTGCAATTGAACAACTCTCTAACTAGTTCATTTGAGTCATTTGAACTAGTTATGGTGAAGAATAATAAGGTTGATATGAGAGTAATCATATGACTAACCTTTTAGTTGACTTGTTGAACCAACGAATGTTAATGTTTGGGTACGGTTCATAAACCCAAAATTGGACATTTCATTTGTGTATGACAAGCTAAGTTTTCGATTTAACGGTTGAGAAATATTAGCTTGAATCTAATCAGGTTTTCATCTAACGGTGAATATTGAATGCTTTGTTACTAAGCTAACATTGATTGCAAATCCTGATTTGAAAGTGTATATAAGGGAGAACTCTAGCAACTGGGAAACCTAATCCCCACACATTCTGTGTGATACTAGTTGTGCTAAGCTAGAGTCGATTCTCCTTTAACCTTTGGTTTCTTCTTCTAAACCAGGTTAACGACTTAAAGACTTCATTGGGATTGTGAAGCCATACCGATACTATTTTTATCGTAATTGTGTGATCTGATCTTGTTGTTTCTATCGTACGAGTACAATTGTAATAATTGGCTTGAGATTGATAACTCTGATAGGCAAAATAAAAAGTAATCACAAACAAACTTCGTCTCATCGTTTGTGATTCCGCAATTTTTTTTTCGTTGCGTCGATTAAGATTATTGTGAGGTGATTGATAATACTGAGTTGTTCTTCGGGAATATAAGTCTGATATTATTGATTGGTTCCTGTTCACCTTGATTTATCAAAAGACAAAACAAAACTCGTAGGTATATTCGTGGGAGACGGATTTATCTATTATCGTAGACTTTTCTGTGTGATACAGATTTGTTTATTAAAGTCTTCGACTTTGGGTAGTAGCACTCTTAGTTGTGGGTGAGATCAGCTAAGGGAATCAAGTGCGCAGTATCCTGCTGGGATCAGAGGCGTAGGAGCATAACTATACCTTGGATCAGTGTAAGATTGATTGGGGTTCAACTACAGTACAAACCGAAGTTAGTTTGGAGTAGGCTAGTGTTTGTAACGACTTAATACAGTGTGTGTTCAATCTGGACTAGGTCCCAGGGTTTTTCTGCATTTGCGGTTTCCTCGTTAACAAAATTTTGGTGTCTATGTTATTTTTATTCCGCATTATATTTGTTTATATAATTGAAATAATATAGGTTGTGCGTTGTTCAATCAATTAGAATATCCGACCTTTAGGTTGTTGATTTAAATTGATTGACACTTGGATATTGGTCTTTGGTACCATCCAAGTTATCTCTCTTTGATAAAGACTCGTAGATTTTTATTTGCTTGAGAAAAGATCAAATCGAGAGATCGAGATATAAACTCTTTGATATACTTTTATCTAGATTAAGTCTGACTGTCTAGTTGATTCTCTAGAAAATATATTAGAGTTTGTCCATACAGATTGCTAAGCGAAATATTGGGTGTGGTTGTTAGATCCCCGCTTTTTCAACTTTATCACCAGGCGATCGACCTCTCAGTTAGCTTAGTCCTGCAATGGTTATCTCCTTGTTTTGCTATAATGTTGCTTTACCCTGAACTTCTATGAGAAGCAACCAGCATGGAGATAGGAGCTCCCAAGGTACCACCAATATCATACACACAAATAAAATAACCAAGAGCTGGATACAAGAACCTGCAAGCTTTAGCAGATTATTCCTTGAAAAATAATTGAAGTCCAGGAAATATTGCATTATGCAAATAAGGAAAACAAAATTACCAAGTTTGTGGGAGTCTCACAACTGCAACCTTGTTCTCCACTAGTGGGATTTGTACCCCAAGCCTCATTCACATTGAATGCAACGAAAATGAGAATATGGGTTAATTAACTCACAATAGAGTCACAGAAGTCCATGGTGATACAGAAACTCTGCTTTCTCCCAACACTGAAAACAAACGAACATACTTAACCATAAAATTCACATACAACATACGATAGAAAAGCAACTGAATTAATAAAATGTAACTTAATCACTCAACAACACCTGTAATTGTGACAGTTGCAGGCTATTTAGAAACTAAATTAACCAAAGGTTTATTGAAGCACAAATCTTTGTAAACAAGAGCAAGTTGTCGTTTTGAATCAGGCTATTTTTTACCAGATCATAAGGTGAGTCACCTTCTTAGTTCAAACTCAGCAGATTCACAATAATTTAACCATCCCAACTATGGTTGGAAATCAAATACTGCATGTTTCTAGTCATTCAACACTCATTCAGGTATTATTGGGCGGCTTAAAATTCCAAATTAAACAGCTAGACCTCTCCATTACAGACAAATGCTCCACAATCTGAAACACGTTATTAAGAAATGGAATGTTCTTAAGAATGATGAATGCAACAACCTTAGTCCATAAGTCTCTGTTCAGCGTTTTGGCAACCCACCACCAAAGCTATACATGTCCATGTTTGACCTGAAATAATCAAAATATCAAACACATGAAGGATTCATATACCACCTCAACAATTATGGATCGAAAAGCAGAGTAAAATGCAGCCCATCATAATTATTAGAATATGTCCTAACACATCGGGTTTCCTAAAAATCCAATTTTGCTGTTGCTAAAAAAGTTCAATTTTGTTGTCACTAAAAAAATCCAATTCTTTGTAACAATTGACTATATATGCAAAGAACACGATCAATAAAAAAAATCCATTCTTTGTAACGATTCGTAATTCTCAAACACCCATCAACCACATGTGTTCATCACATTAGGGAAATCTTAGTTGTGATGTTGGTAGGGGGTTCATGAATTTGTTCGAACAACTGGTGGGCAGAAGAGAGGATAGCTTGTTACTGGTGTCGTACCCTTTTTATAGCTTCATATCTTTGCTGCAAACTAATTGTATCCCATTTGAATTCATCAATCCAATACAATTATAAAAAATAACAAAATAAATACAATATAAAAAGAGTAAAAATTTCCCCCTTACTTTGGATACAACATAAACCCTAGTTTTGAATTTCAAAAATTAAGATTTCATATTTAATGAAATCCAAATATGATTCAAACCCAAGTTTTACCTTTTGTGGGTTAACAAAATCCTTAACTCAATCCCTCTTGCGAATTTATTATCATCATCTCCCTCTCTTCGGCGTTGTCTTAGTTTGTAACTTTTGAACAACAATAAAAGAGAAAAGTGAACCAAATAGTCAGTGATGCTATTGTTGATTCTATTGTTTCATTACTGTTAATAATAACATGGTTATCGTCGTTGCTACCAGAACAACATGAAGAACGGAGATGGATAAGATGAACAGAAATAACGTGTCCCAAAATCAAATCACAGACCTTGTGAGAAAAACTAATAGACAGGACTGGATTTAGCTTGCGTTAATAACGATTCCGAAAAATTAAATCACAGCCCTCCAATTTCTAGGAGATGTTCAAATCATACAAGATTGCGCCACGTATTGAAGGGTAAAACTATAATCTGCCATTTCAAGTTCTCATCTCAGTCAACCTAAAATTAACTTTTCTCGCGAGAAATTGACCAAACAAACGGATTTGGATGTAAAATATCGAGCAACCCTACATTTGTAAATGGAAAACAAACGGGGATATCTTTTTAAATCGGGTGTAATAATAAGGTACATCTGTTTATAATCCTAAATAGAATGATTCAGTCTTTACATACTTTTTTGGTGCTGAAGCTCTCCAGATATCTTTGTTTGATCTTCAGTCTTCAATCTTCGTGGGTTATTCAGTGATGTATGATACTGAACTACTATTCTCTAATCCTAATCCGAGACTTGACTTAAGTGGACTAGAAATCAAGATATAGTTTTATGCATCTAACATTGACAGCAAGTTTGAGATAGCAAAACTTGAATACACACTTTTATTGGGCCAACCGAGCGAAGCGAGGGATGACCTTTATATGACCACTTTTTTGTAAATTGTAAGTGATCAATTGGCACAAAAAGATTGGATTTGGTGTAACCAAACTTTTGGTGGTCGTTTTTTCACTAGAAAAATTGTCCCTCCCTTTTAGTCCAATTACGATAACTTAGGGGTATAATTGGAAAACAAACTTTAATATAACATATCTAAAAATCCGTCCCTTGGAATTTTACAAATTTTATCTCGTTGGAAAGGTTATAAAATAATCTACGCAACGAGTACAAACAATAATATCAAATTTAGAGTTTGCACAAAAAATTCGGAGGTATTTATCATTTTAGGCACAATTTTAGAAAATTAAATGTATATCCATTATGCAAAACACCACAAAGGATACATAATACTTTATGTAGCCATATTTTGGTTTACGCATTAATTAATTTTCCGTTGCAACTAATAAAATGATGTACTCCCTACGTTTCAAGAAAAGTGATACTTTCACTTTAGGCACAATTCTCGAAAATTGAATGCATAGCCATTCCGCAAACTACCACAAAGGATGCATAACACATCATTCAACCATATTTTGGTTTATGGATCGACTAATTTTCCGTTTCTGGAAAAGTGATACTTTCACATTCTGTTTCAGGAAAAATGATACATTCATTTTGTTTCAGGAAAAGTGATACTTTCGACCCGTTTCAGAAAAAGTATCTTTCTGAAACGTGGCGAAAGTATCACTTTCTCTGAAACTGAGCGAAAGTATCACTTTTTCTGAAACTGAGCGAAAGTATCACTTTTTCTAAAACAAGGCGAAAGTATCACTTTTTTACGGGGCGAAAGTAGTCGTAGAAAAACCCCATCTTTAGATTCTTCTTCGGTTGACCCTCCCACCGTGGCAACGGTTGTACTAGTATTGAATACATACTTATTGGACAACTCTTAGATGAAATGGCCACTAGTATAGAGCAATTTTTTCCTCAAAATATCACTGGTGTTGGTTGCAATTCCTCTCCAGGTGTTCTATGATTATATAAAATATACGTTTAGAACATATTCTTGTTCCAACATATACCAATATTGAACCTAAGTTACAATAATTCCAAAGCTCAATTCCTTAAAATCGTTTAGTATATTAATATTTATACCCTTATAGAGTAATATTTAACTTATCTCGAGACGTAGAACTTCCACAGCTGAAATTCTTGAAAATGTTTTATATACACTTTATATTTATTTTTTTGTAAACTAAAAATAATTTTTTTTATTATAAATATAAAAAGCGCTTAAATGTTGGTGGGAAATCTATCGACAAGCTGGATTCCAACACCTTTTTGAATAATTACACTAATTCTATGGAAAATAAAACTGTTTAATCTAGTGTTAGCATCATCACTAGCCAAACAATTTTTCAATCTCTTCAAGAAGGGGACCGTGTCTTCGCCAAGTTGTCCAAGAGTAGTAAAGCCAAACTACCAAAACCAATCCATGAGAAGTACACTTGTCAAGATACTTATTACGTTTCTGAAGGATAACACTGGATATAGCGCGTCCCGATGCAAAGGTACCACCACCTATTTAATGTGATACACCCGTGACATCCAAGCATGTATGCCGACCATTCTCCCTGTTGTAGACTAGGATGTCTGCGGGCTGCATTGAAGTATCATTGTCAGAAAGAAAGCCCAATGTGACCTCTTTTCTAGTTGCAACTCCGGTTTTATAGCAAATGTACGCAAAAACATATCTAACCAAATCATGACGAAACTTAAACCCAATATCTCTTGCGCAATGCAAGGCATGATCACCGAAAATATCCATTTCCCGGTTGCAACTCGGACAAAGACTGTCATGATCAAAAAGAGGTATACCAAGCCTATAAGAAATAATTGAGCTAAACGTCTTGGCCCAATGGTATGCTGAATCCCACTAATGAGAATAGCTAATAAATAATCTTGAGCATGCTTTGTTCTGTTGCAATATAGCAGCGCACAGTCACGGGTAGTCATCTGAAACTTGCTAGAAAGCTCATTCTTTATAACGTCGAAGTACATGGCTACCAAGTATCTCATGGGATGTGGGGAAGTTTTGTCAGCATTGAAAGTAGAAGCTGAGAGGTCAAACCTGCAAGTACTTGTTGACGACATTCTGGTAAGTAGTATAAGGTGCAGAGATGGCAGATGATTCGAGAATAATATTTTGTAGTGGCTTGGTCTAGATAAATGATGCTAGGTAACAATAGTTACTAGTGTCCGACATTGTGTATATGCCTAAACCACCATCCTTAATAGGTAACGAGAAAATACGTTGTTGAAGGGGTCCAAAACCAACTCCATCACCAGTTATGAGTTGTCTCAGATGCTGAGATGAAGATCGAAGTATGATTTAGCATGCTGCAATGCCATGGGATTGCTAGTACACATGGTGAAGTAAATCTGAGACACACTGACACAATTGCGAAGCAACAAGAGCTCACTTTGGGGATCCTTTAACTTTCTAACAACATGAATAGTCTTGTTAACCCTTTGCATAACCATATCACTGCATAATTGAAGGTATAAAATAACTGGACCCCCAAGTAATCTCACACCTGCAGAAGGTTTCCCAATTTTTGTATCCTTACCAACAACTGGCTATGTTTATACAAGTAATTACTTCAAATAGTCTCTCTCTTGAAATTACTTCAAATACTCTCTCTCTCTTCAACCTGCAAGGGGGTATGCTTGATATTGTGGTAATTTTCCTTTGAAAAACCCTGTTGAGTAGATCAAGAGAGAGACTCATGGATTCATATGTTTATGTGTCTTCTGTTATAGTATTGTCCGTACTTGGTTTGTCAACTCCATGAATCAAAAAATCAGCCCCACTGCCATTGAATGGACCTGCAATGATGTCCAAATCATGTTGGTGAGGACTCCTCCAGGCATGCATATGTAGGCAGTCGAAGCACAACCACATCTGTATTTGCGAAAGAACCCTTTCCCAAGCATTGTAAATGTCTACTTTGTTGTTATTCTATCTCTGAAGACGACTTTCCTTTCCTCTGTGACAAAATGCATATCATTAAGGTGTCTATGGAAAGACTTCCTATGGAAACCTCTCCCCTAACTCCATAACGACAAGTGGGAATGTTATAAATACCCTCCATTTTTGTTGACTTTGCACAAATATCCCCGAGGGGTAAAAAATAATTTTTTTGGAGTTAACTTGAGAAAGTTGCTTTCGCTTTTTGGAAGCAACTTGTATAAAGTTGCGTCCACTTCTGGAAGCAACTTGTGCTAGTTGCGTCCACTTCTGAAAGTAACTTGTGCTAGTTGCTTCCACTTTTCAGAAGGTAGGGGTATTTTAAAAATTGAATAAGGGTATGTTTTAAGGGGTGGATCTTGAGGAGTATTTTAAATAATGTTCTCTTACGACAACCATCGAAATCTTTGAATAGGCATTGAATCGTTTATCCCTATACTTCTGATGAAGATTGTGAGAGCAAGGGCTATGGATAGACTATTTTAGAGTCTATCCCTATCAAAATGAAAGAAAGTCTGGGTGAAGGAGTGCAAAACCAACCATGGGATAGAAGGATAGCAAGTATATACGGCAAAAAATTGCCCGTGTGGAATAAAATTGAAAGTCAGGAATTTACATTCGGCTGATTATTAGCTGTTTATTCAGGTACATATCCATTTTTCCACGGCTTATTGGTCAGTGAATATCTCTGGTAAAGAAAGTCAACAAATACAGCTGATTTTCGGCCGTTTATGCATCACAAATGAAAATACAGCAAACCAAGAAAGAGAGACAATTTGGACGACAAACTGTTTGCCCTTTTTTCTATATTGATTTCAAACGGCAAATTGTTGGCCGTATAGTGTAGATTTTCATTCACTCGTTCGGGTGAAAGAGAAGGTGATAGAGTTTGGGGTGAAAGGGGGTTTCCCTCTATCCATAGTAGGACCTAATTTGATCCAATTTGATCAACTCTTTCGTTTTGAAAGAGACTCTCAACCCCCATAGCCCTTGCTCTGAGAGTGAAGTAGGTGAAAGAGATTTAGACTATCAAAAACTTGATCTTAGCATTAATTTTGTGAAATTTCAATCTGCCACATCAGTTATACAGACAATCAGCTGATACCGCGGAATTGGAGGAGTCATAAAGAGGAGAAAAGAAAACGTCTCAACAAAAATAATGATAATAAAATGTAGGCGTTACAATTTTATCCAAACAAGCAAATCTAGCCTGAAAAAGGAACATGAAAAGACGCAGTTGATTTTGCTCGAGAAAGAAGAGACCAGAAAGAATGAAAGAAGAAAACGATAAAGAAACACCAGGATATTGAGATAGGAGCTCCAAACTTCTTCAATGTAAAGCTTCGAAGACATACAAACATGCACAAATATCCAAAAACACGAATACATTAACTGATGCAAGAGATAGGTCAGAAAAGATACCAGAATATGAGATCACCGAACTGAATAATCAAACCATGCGCAAGCCGGAAAAAAAAAACAATACTTAACACTTTACTTTTCAAAAATACCAACCAGGGACTGAATTCAAAATTCAAAGATGAGAAATTCCACCTGGGAACCTTGAGAATGGAGAGAACCGCAATATGTTGTTTCCACGGCTGTGGCACTGGAAGTGCCAGCGTCGGCAATGCCTTGGCCACAACACTGACAAGTGCTAGCGTCAGCAATTCCTTGGTCACTGACGCGGCACTAGCATGGTGCCAACCCCAACACTGGCTTGCCATGGACACGAAACTAGCATGTGCCAACGCCAGCAATTCTTTGGTCACTACCGTCGCACTAGCATGGTGCCAACGCCAACACTGCATGCCATGTACACGACACTAGCATGAGAAAAAGCGGGGGTCTAACAACCACACCCAATATCTCTCTTAGAAACCTGTATGTTGGTGTGATTATCAAATGCACACAAAACACTTGCAAGTATACAAGGTCAAGATTTGTAATAAGATGGTGAGTAGGGGTTTGTCCACAGGGAGAGGAGCATATAAGAAGTTTTCCTAGGCTAACAAGAGTGGCAATGCACTATGGCAGTGAGCTAAAGGCAACCAAGGTTTCAGGCATACAACCAAGAACACAATATAAAGCAATAGAGAAACAGGCTAAGAACCACAGCAGGGAAAGATAAGCAAAGAACCAAAAATGCAGGGTAAGGCAATAAAGAAGCAGTTAAGAAAAAGCAACAAACTACCAAGGCTTGGCAGCCAAGGGCAAGAGGCAGGATTGTGCACTGACTTCAGTGCACAGTAGCTACAAGATGCAGGAACATAAAAGGCATGAAAATATAGCTGAAATGCAAAAACACAGAACTTGAAAAAGTGACTGAAATTAAGATTGATTAAAAGAGAAGTGGTGGGCAAGCCAAAGCATATGATCCACCTTGTATCCTAATCAAGTGAAATGGTCTAAGTTAAGTTCATTCCTAAGCATACACTAGAAATGAAAGAACACCAACTTGCTCACTAGTCTACCCCTAGCATTGGCTGTCTTTTGACAGTACAGCCAATCACAGGCTCTATGAGCATTGGCCTCTCTCAAATACACATTCACAGCACAGCAACAGGAAGTAACTCTCTAGTTCATTCACACTTGACAGTGCACAAGGCTTCACTGAGCCTTGGCCTGAAAATGATTAGCTCATGCTAACCATGTTTTGGCAACAAACATACATCATGTGAGATAAGTTAAACATAAATTGCATCATAACAAACAACTATAACAGAAGCAATTTGCAACTGTAAACATACAAGTGCTATAATTTTCAGTTCATAAAATTTTTCTCTCATTCTCTACTGGCTAGTCCAGAGAGGTAAATAGTGTCCTCTACACACTTCACCCAACACCCATTTATACCCAATACACATAATTTTGGTTTTACCCAATTTTTCCCCAAAGTCAGTAGAACTAGGGTTTGGTGAAATTGATTTACCTACTGTTGATGAGATACTCGCTCCATCTCGTCGACCCAATCTTCTCCTGCTTCTTCTCGTTCCTCTCGAGCTCCAATTGATGCTTTAATCATCATATATATCCCCAATTTCTCACCTAGGGTTTCAGGCAGAGAGATGAGAAATTGAGGTTGTAAATGATGATTAAAGAGATGGTACGTGATGGGTTTAGGTAGAATAGAGTTGGGGAGAAATTAGTGGAGTGATTTGGGGTGAGGTGGTGGTGATGGAGACGGACATGGTGGTTCTGCAGAGGGGGTGATGGAGGAGATGGTTCGATGGAGAAGGGAAGGGTGCGTTTGGTTGAGGTGTAGGTGCTCGGTCGCTAGGGTGTGAGGCGAGTGTATCGAGTGTGATGATCTGCGACGCTGCGCCGTGGGATAGGGAGATGAAAGATCAATCGGACGGTGAGATGAAGTGAAGCTTGTAGCGACCGCTGGATTTTTTTATACAACGAAGTTAACGGCTCTAGATGGGGTTAGGTGTTGTAGTGTAAGGCGGAGATATCAAACGTTGATGAACAGCAAGGGAGCGACCGTTGGATTCAACAACCATCTAATCTGAAGGCTTGGAATTTCAGCGCTGTGGTGCTTGGCAGAGACTTCAGATTTTGATGCTCTATGAAGGAGCGACCATCGGATGCTTCTGGGAACTGATCTGACGGCTGAGAACGGAGGCGCTTTTGTGTGTAGAAAATGAGGTTGTGCGCACCATTCTTCGCGGCTTCCTTGCGTAATTTCTCCCGGCTTTTCACTACTTTTCTGCTCTTTTCGCTCCGCGACTCATCCGAACTTTATTTATTACCTAAAAATGCAAAATTAATTAATAAAAATATTTATTCTTGAAAACAATGAAAATACAGAATATGGGGTAAAATGTAGAATTAATGCATAAAAGATGAGTTAAAATGCCAACAAAAAGGGATAAATATATACAATATTTGGCACTCATCATATGTAAAAACTCCAATATACTTTCGAGAGAATCAACTAGACAGTCAGACTCAATCTCAAGAAAAGTATATCCAAGAATTGTATCTCAATTTCTCAATTCAACCCGCAATCAAACAAATAGGAATTTGCGAGCCTGATTGAATATAAGAGAAATAAATTGAACGGTACCAAAGACCAATGTTCAAAAATCAATTAATTTCAATCAACAACCAAAGGTTGGATTTACCAATTGATCGATTTGATGCACAACCTGTGATATTTCTATTATATAACAAAATATAATGCGGAAAAGAAATAACACAAACACCAGAAGTTTTATTAACGAGGAAACCGCAAATGCAGAAAAACCCCGGGACCTAGTCCATATTTGAACACCACGTTGTATTAAGCCGCTACAGACACTAGCCTACTCCAAGTTAACTTCGGACTGGAATGTAGTTGAGCCCTAATCAATCTCACATTGATCAAGGTACAGTTGCGCTCCTTACGTCTCTGAATCCCAGCAGGACTTTACGGACTTGATTCCCTTAGCTGATCTCACCCACAACTAAGAGTTGCTACAATCCAAAGTTGAAGACTTGATAAACAAATCTGTATCACACAGAGAAGTCTATTGTATAGATTAATCTGTCTCCCACAGATATACCTATGAGTTTTGTTCGGTCTTATGATAACCAAGGTGAACAGGAACCTACTGTCAAACCAGACTTATATTCCCGAAGAAAAATCTAGTATTATCAATCACCTCACAATAATTTTAATCGATTAACGAAACAAGATATTGTGGAATCACAAACAATGAGACGAAGATGTTTGTGACTACTTTTCAATCTTGCCTATCGAAGAATAAATCTCGAGCAAATCTTAAAGAAGATAGTACTCAATCACGATAGAAAACAGCAAGATCAGAACACACAACTACAGAGATAACAGTTGGGTCTGGCTTCACAATCCCAATGAAGTCTTTAAGTCGTTAACCTACAGGTTTCGTGAAAAACCTAAGGTTAAAGGAGAATCGACTCTAGTCGCAACTAGTATCACACATGAGGTGTGGGGATTAGGTTTCCCAGTTTCTAGAGTTCTTCTTTATATAGTCTTCAAATCAGGGTTTGCAATCAATATTACCTTGGTAACAAAGCATTCAATATTCACTGTTAGATGAAAACCTGGTTAGATTCAAGCTAATATCTTTCAACCGTTGGATCGAACTTAGCTTGTTATACACCAATGAAATGTACCATCATTTACATAAAGGTAACCGTACCTAAACGTGTACACTTAGTTGGTTCAACAATAGTTAACCAAAGTTTAGCCATATGAGCACTTTGATATCAACTTGATTCATCTTTATCATAACTAGTTCAAATGACTCAAATGAAACTAGTTAGAGAGTTGTTCAATTGTTTATATCCTCATAGAAGTATACAAGACACAATTGAAGCAAAATCGATTTTGATTCACTCGAATCATTTCATGAACATTATAGCCACGGTTTGCAAAAGATTGCATTCCTTATCATAGATAAATGTATTAGTTCATGAACAAACCGATTTTA
The DNA here is from genome assembly GCF_003573695.1 of Papaver somniferum. Classification (NCBI taxonomy): domain Eukaryota; kingdom Viridiplantae; phylum Streptophyta; class Magnoliopsida; order Ranunculales; family Papaveraceae; genus Papaver; species Papaver somniferum. Next base: position 170,123,949 of record NC_039358.1, on the reverse strand, counting down.
GAACATAACCTACTTAAGTATGCAAACGGGTACGCATACCTAAGTATCCGGACTGAGTTTGGTTACGCCAGTACGCGTACGGGCACCCGTACTTAGTTTTCGGACTTCCAACAACCAACCAGTACGTGTACGGGTACGCATACCATGGTTCCCGGTTTTGGACTTTACACAAATGTGAATACACACTATGTTTATATCCAATCATGGTTACATTTTTTAAACCCTCATTTCAATTATTGAAACATTCTTGGAAGACGACAATAGCTGTCTCACACAAACTATTAGGTTCAAAGCAATTTTCAAGTGATCGAATGATCAATACGAAACATTCCGAGTCTACATCAAATGACTGTCTCACACAAATCATGTAAGATGTTACAAGGCGATTTTCACATGATCATATTTTGACTTTCGCCAAGATTAAAAGATGAACTTGGTTAAAGCGAAAGCTTACCAACACACATTTCGAGAAATAGATAAGCGAGATAAACTCGGCTCGAAATACCAAATGTGTATAATTGAAGTTTATATAGCAATACGATTTTTTGTCTCAAATAAGAGATAGAGTAGATAGACTTTTGAATGATAGATGAGTTCAAGTCTCCACATACCTTTTGTTGATGAACTTCCACAAGTTCCCTTGAGTAGTTATTCGTCTTCATTCAATGAACACCGTGAAGTCTAAAGCTCAACTACACTTTCTATCCTAATCCGAGACTTAGCTATATGTAGACTAGAAATCGGGACTTATAGTTTTGGCAACTAAACTTGACAAACAAGCTTGAGATAGCAATGCTTGCGAGTTCAACCGAGCATTGCTCTAACAATCTCCCCATTTGTCAGCTTTAGTGAAAAAATTATCAATACATATGGATTACAAAATAAATGAACTTTGTAGCTTCCCATCCAAATGCTTAATCTACTTGGTTCTTCAACATTACTCGAAATCTTCGTCACTTCCAAGTACTCCATGATTCTAAAGGTGTTCAACTCAACATCATAGTTGTTAAAGATCCGTAGCTATAACAATGAGAAAACAATAGCTCCCAATCATTGTTATACAGTGTCATACTATTATTATACAACACAAAGTTCAATTGTATCACAACTTTGACAACAATACTATGGTGGTATGTATCACTCCCCCTTAGTCAATACTTCATCTCACATGAAAACCACTCCCCCTTACATAATGATCCGTAAACCATATATATTTGTAGTGTGAACTACACATTAATTCTCCCCCTTTTTGTCAATATAAATTAGCAAAGGTATAAAAACTAGTGGGATCCTAATGAAGTTTCCATAGAGATACTTCATGACCAAAATAGAAACACATATCAACTTTGTTTAGATGCAATCATATAGCCGAAGCTAAATGCATTCATCAAGGAGTTTATAAAGATACAAGATAACCCCTATAATATTCCACAACCGCACTAATGGCAATTATGCACAAGTTTAAATAAGAACTCTCCCCCATAAAATGTCATTCCCAAAGGAACAACAAGAGCGACCTTACTTTTACAAGAAAAGAAGGATTTTTTTGGACATTAAAATCTCATGAAACATGAATTTTGTATCCAATCTACTCAATTAAATTAACCACAAGAGAACCCATGATTCATTTAATCGGAAATGCTCAATATAAGAAGACTTACGGAGTCATACAATATTTACACAAAGATGTGGATCATGAGAACCAATACTGCGGAATATTCAAAAATTCATTATATTTTTCATCTATATTTGCATAGAGACATATAATAGACTTAATCTTTGTAAACAAAAGTTCATCCTATCTTCCATCAATATTTGCATAATGACATAATAGGCTTAACTTTTGTTTGTCAAAAGTTCATTCAATCTTTTATCAATATTTGCATAATGACATATGAAATACTTAGCTTTTGACCACGTATGGGACAATCATAGTTCACGGATGCAAGCACACATATCCCTTAACAAGTTGCAATATATGAATCCATAAAGATTAATACTGCAAAATCATCTTCCAAATAAACTTTATAATTTAAATAAATAAATGTAAAAACATTGCAAGATGAAAAACATTTGAAATAGCTATGTGTACTCACAATAATGGCTATTCCAAAACCTAGTTATCCTTCTTAAAACACAAGAATAAATTCTCATAAGAAGTTTCCTATACATTAAGACCTTTGAAAAATTCTTTATCGTCCCTGAACTCCTTGTCGTCAACAGTCATTGGAACATAAGGTTCATGGAGACAGGAGTCAATTTCAACGAACCTTCTTGACTTATATCGAACCAGGGCCTTCTGCATTTTAGAGTCCTAAACACAAAAGCCTTTATTTTCTGCATCTCCTTTCATATTTCCTTCAACTCTTCAAGAACACCAGAGAACTTCTGTTGATTAGAAGGGAAATCTCTTAGTTTTCTCACATTCCTCCTTTTTCTTTTCAAAGTTGAAGGTACATGAGATTTATCTTTTTCCTTCATGATTGATGTCTTAACAATCATATTAACATCTTTTCCATCATAAGACATAATGCTTGGATTCTCCTTACCAGTATGAGATTGTGAGAGGAATTCACAAATCAAACTCAACAAGCAATCTTGTGATAAAAAATAGTTTTCAGAGAAGGAAAAAGGAATGTAAGGTTACGAAACCTTTATTCACTAAAGGATTTACGTACGCACAACTCACAACCCTAAAGAAGGCAGAGTTGTCGATTTTAACCCTCTTTATTGCTCAAACAGAGTAATGTCCTTTCAATATCAATTAGATATGAAAAGATGGAAGAATTCCAAAAGGTGAAAACAAGACCAAAAATATGAAATATGACAAATCCTTTTCTCTTTTCCTAAAGCCTGAATCGTGCAAAACCTTGTTTCTTTTTGAACCAGGCACATGAGACAAGATACACAACCAACACATTTAAGTTGTGCTGGGGTGAACAATAATCTGTCCACCATAACCTTCTTGAATAGAATTATTAGAACCCTGTTTCACAGACTTTTTAGACCGAATTCTTTTCTACAGTGGTCTAATTTTTTCTTTGGAAATTAACTTCTTCGGGGAAGAGATGAGATTACATACCTCAGACGATTTCTAAACAAGTTTGAACTTGTTTGCTAATCGATTTGCTCTTCGTTGAAGTTTGTTGACATATATATCTTATCTTATATTTGTACTTGAAACATTTGGAGAGTTCATGACCCTTGAGAGTACAATAAGAACATGTCAACGTGGAGGATGATTCAAACGTCATGGATGTGCAGGCTGCTAGAAAAATTGTAGAACCTGAAAGATTAAAAACAGAATTTCCAGTAGACAAAGAGAAGTTCATTTTATCCTCCAAATTGGTTGAAGTTTCTCCTGTAAGACTATCGAGATTGATGTACGTATTTCTACAATTATCAAAATCAATATTATCACAGAGGAGTGCCACACTTGATTTTTTGTCTTCATTAGAATCATAGTGATCAGACATTTCATCAAGAGTTGCAGCAAGACCTTTGTTTCTAGTGTATTTTCTACGATTTGGACACTCATTTGCAAAATGACCAAAACCTTTACACTTGAAGCACTGTGGCATATCCTCATCATCAGTATTGTCAGCATCTTTATTTTTAAGAGTGTTGATGGTGGATTTTCGACAAAGGGTAAAATTGTAAACTCATAATTATACGAACCTCTGATCCAGCAATCAGACGTGAGTATTGAGATGCGGGTCTCTCATCGAATTCTATGACTGAGGATACTTTCTCTCAGAGTACATGCATATATGTAGTCTCACAGCCGGACAACGACATATCTCATGAATACTGAACACTTTCAGTGATTATTTCTATATAGTATCACGAGATGGATGGCTCCTAGACAGCTTGCTCTGATAGTATAGAGCGATAACGTCTTCAGGAACAAACAACGAGTTTACCCTGACTATATAAAGGATATGACTTACCGACAAGCTCATATCGGGATAATTATACTCCTCCAATGAAAGCTCTCCAAACGTGGATGATAGCAAATGACCAGGGGTGCAACTCAACATGAAAGATCTTTCGCCATCACTCAGATGCGCACCAGACGTTAAACTCGTGCTTTCTCCAGTATTGAAAGTTATCGGCTGAGAAACATAATCAAGGACTGACACCCTCGGGAGAAAATTGAACTCAGATTCTTCATCTAACACATCAATGAAGCGTATTTTAGAACGAGGCTGCTTTGTGGACCAACGCATGATCCTAGCATTATCTTTCTCAGGGAAAGTATGGCGCACATCAGTATTCGGTCCTTGCAGAACATTACGTGGAATAGGTGCATAATTCTTAAAGTGCTCCCACATCAAAGCTTGAAGAAACATCGTGTTGGCATAACACTCAATCTTCATAGAGCCGTTCGATACAATGGAGTATATAATCAAGGAGTCCAGGTTGTAATACAAGGAGCCTAAGAATAAACTACCTATCGGAAGTTGCTCACCTTGAGCCATCTTAATAGCAAAGGGAATCACAAACTTCAACAAGTTTCCACTGTCTTCAAAAACATCTCTGGACAACCATAAACATAAAAAAGCAGCAATGGGTAACATACCGTTGATGGGTTTATCAGAAACCTCGTCTTTGGGCCACCAGTGTGTCAACCAGGAAGCATAGCATCCTTTACTACCAGCCTTATTCGCTTTCTTCATTGCATCTGTCAAGACATGAGAAACGGCGGTCTCCTCATCTGAAAGATCCCCAGGAAGATTGCCCGTGGTTGGGAGATGCATCAGAGATGCCACGTATTCCAAGGTAATGGTAAACTCTCCCCATCTACATATGAAAGTGTGAGTGGGAATGCACCAGCGAGCAAACAGAGCCACAATACCACTTGCGTCATGATAAATGAACAACTCTCCAGAAGCTTGAATATCTCTCGTCACCTGCGCCTGGTCGAGCATAGTCCTCACATGAGGAAAACCCAACATATGCCTCGCCCAGCCGGAAAATTTCTCCAAAGGTCGTCGAGAAAGCTTAAACTCTATGATTGATGAGGTGAAGATCCCTCGTTCAAGAAAAAATCGAATCACTGTCTTAGGAGTTACCAATTTATTCTGAGTAACAGTTCTGGAATTTATCAAAAGACGGTACACTGGGGATTTCAAATGTTGCACAGCTCCTGGAATATCTTTTTCAAAGAATGCATCATCTATGTTCGGGACATTCTTAATCCCAGGGATTTCGTCTTCGTCTCCCCCAACAGAAGTTTCATCCATACATGTCTCATCTCTAGAGATATCATCATAAACACACATCTCTTCTCTCGAGGCGTCGTCAGCTTGGGAATTGGTCATCTTTGCTGAGTGGCTAAAAAGGTTCACACTACATTCTACTTCAGTATGCCTTCCAGATATAAATAAAGGAAATACAAGCAAAAATGGTAACTCTGAACTCTTACCTCTTTACAATTCTACTAATGGTAGTAGTTATGTCGTAAGAGTTAACACGATAAAGTTAGTTCGTTTCCTAATACCTGCGATAATGAACGAGACTTTATTAATTTCCGAAACTGATTTTCATGAAATCGCGAAAACAATTTTCATAATGTGAACATTCACACAACTGACCTATGAAATTTATAACAATAAAATATTTCATCATAAATATATTGTCTATCTTCGAAGGTTCCTCAAAATACACGTTTTGATTTTCTCAAAACAACAATTAATGCAACTTGCATACATAAATTCTCAAGGATTTTTATCTAATGAAAACAAATTCATGCAAATAAAATATACCATCATATTTTGCACAATATATGTCACGGATGCATATAAAAAAAAACCTATTTTTCCTTCGTATCGTCGTTATTTGTCTTTAAAACGTAGGATTATTTCAAAAATATTGTGAAAGCTCACATCTCATACATATGATAAAGTTTTGTATTTACATGAAAGATCATAAACAAAATTTTATCACTGGACACAAGTTCATCATATGAATTTTCCTTCGAGTCGTCGTAATTTGTCTTTAAAACGAAGGATTATTTCGTTTTCGTGAAAATTTACTCCTTTTATGATAAAACTGTGGCACACATGAAATCTCATACACTAAGTTTTATCACTGGACCTACGTTCATATACTAAAAAAAATCTCTCCTAAATCAGGGATTATAGTTAGTTTTCAAAACTAACGATCGAACGAACATACCTTTTCAAAAACGAGGGTTTTATCATAAAACTCACACTAATATACACACATGTATATAACTTCATCATGATCAAAGCATGAACAACCCATGATACTCATGGACATCAGGAAAAAAAAAAAAAAAACTGCGCGATTTGGCCGGTGGCTGGCGGCGGCGTTATGTTCAGGAAATTTTCTCATGTTCGTGAAGGTGAGGGCGTGATGGAGAACTGGTCGTGGAGGAATAAAAAAAAAGGATTAATCCCTTATATATTAATTTTTATTTCCAAAACCTAATTTTCTAAGGATTTACTTATTGGGCCCGGCCCGCGAATCCTAACCGACCATGGACTCGTTGTCCAAACCAGCAGTTTCACACCAATTTATGTCCATCAAACGGCTCTCTCTCATGCCATTGAGACCTTCATTCAAGTCTTGGTTTACTCGTACAATTGAAATCCGGTAACGTCTTAACTTACGACTAAGTTCAATTACTTATATTGTTTATGACCGGAAAATCACCATTCAATGCTGAGTGAGGAACACGGCTTTCCTCACTAAGCAGGGGACTTAATGTATATGGTGGATTTTTGACAGAGGGTAAAATCGTAAACCCATAATTATACGAACCTATGATCCAGCAATCAGACGTGAGTATTGAGACGCGGGTCTCTCATCGAATTCTCTGACTGAGGATACTTTCTCTCAGAGTACATGCAGATATGTATTCTCACAGCCGGACAACGACATAGCTCATGAATACTGAACACTTTCAGTGATTATTTCTATATAGTATCACGAGATGGACGGCTCCTAGAAAGCTTGCTCTGCTAGTATAGAGAGATAACGTCTTCAGGAACAAACAACGAGTTTACCCTGACTATATAAAGGATATGACTTACCGACAAGCTCATATCGGGATAATTAATGCTCCTAGACAGCTTGCTCTGCTAGTATAGAGCCACAAAGTTAATTATTCCTAATTAAGATTAATTCTGTCATGACATTCACTACTGAATTCCCAGAATAATCTATTATTGCTCCTATTCCATGGTCGAATCCACGACTGGTCCCATGGAATGGCAATAAACAATTGTTCTGATTCTATGATCGAATCCACGGCTTGATCTCATAGAATAGCAATAACTATATTATCTCATTACTCCGATTTCATGATCGAATCCACAACTGGTCTCATAAATGGTAATAGATAAATCTTAATTACTCCATTCTATGGTCGAATCTACGATCCCATGGAATGGTAATGCTCACTTTATTATTCTGAATTCGTAGTGGAATCCTCAGCTGATCCTATGAATTAATAATAAACATCTTATTACTCAGTTTTGTGAATTATTCTCCACTGAATTCCACAATTAGTAATAAATAATCAACAACCGGGCGTCTGAGCTACCTCTAAGTAAGCCCCGACTTATATGGTGAAAGTGTATTCAACGACAATGCACTAACAGTCACCGCACGAACGAGTATTTCAAAATACGACGAAACGATTAACCTATTGCAAAATAGGAAGAAAATAATAAATAATCAAAATATTGACCAAGGCGCCAAGGGACTGGACTCATTGACTGGCCATGACCAATCCCACGCCAGTTTTATATTTTATCATATTTTTATTATTTTCCTTCATCTGATGAAAATCTTTGCATTTGAACAAATCTCCTTTGTCTCGAGGAAACTCCTCGACTTCATGGTGTTTTCATAAACCCATGAAAATAATATAAAATTAAGGAAAAATAGTGCGGCCATGCCTTGGTCCCAGCCGGCCCCACACCTTATGGTTTCTCATTATTTTATTATTATTATTATTTCTCTGATTTCATGAAAAAACTCCTTGGTTTCATGGTATTTTGAAAAAATTAGGAAATAAATAATATAAAATTATGAAAAACTTGTGGGACCAGGCACTAGCCGGCCGTCCATGCCCTAGCCGGTCCCACATGCCCCTTTATTTTATTATTATTTATTTTATCTTCCTTGAATTTATCAAATTCCTTGATTTCATGGTATTTCTCTCAAATTAGGAAAATTTCCCTCAAATCATGAAAAATACATTAAAAAATATATAAAATTATGAAAACTTGTGGGACCGGGCCATAGACGGCTGACCATGCCTCCCACGGCCCCACACGCCCTTGTTTTTATTATTTTAATATTTTTGCTTCCTGAACTCATGAAAACTCCTTCACTTCAGGGAAACTCCCTAAATTCATCAAATTTCTCAAAATTCATGGATTTTTCATAAAATCATCAAAATATTATAAAATTAAGGAAAAGGAACCACGAGACCGTGGCCACGACCGGCCGACCATGCCTTGGCCTCGGAGGTCCCACGCGTCCTTATTCCTTATTTTATAATAATTTTCCATCATCTCATGGTGTTTTCCTCAGTTTCGTCGAAACCCTAATTTTGGCATATTTTTTCGAATGGATGCTCAATTGCATGCCAGAAAATATCAAAATTCACAGGACTGAGACGCGGACGCCTTGGGGACACGAGCACACTATCTTGACAGACCAAGATTGGCTCTTTTGCTTACAGAAGCCGGTCCCATCAAGTTTCACAGTTTTGACCTAATTTGCACAATTGCACGTATTAGGTCCAAGACTCTTCCAAACACTTTGGATTTTCATGAAGTGATCATCAGGCGGTCACGTGACTACCCAGGGTCGGTTTCATGACCCATGTTCGGTCCCTCACTCCGTCATAATTAATTAGGTTTTCTCACCTAAGGCTCAGACGAGCATTTTCGAATAAATGATTAAACCAGCATTTAATCATTCTTTCACCAACAAATCGTCAACTCTTCAGGAGTTCTTTGTATTTTCTCACGTGAGAATATGGACACTACATGGTTGATCCACGGTCCCGTGTAGTCGCTCCCTCCTTCGTCCCATGGTTGAAATTCTGACGAACCATGAATTGATCATCAATTGATCAAATTAGGGTTTCTGAATCCAAGGATCATCATTCCAGATTCCAACCTTAATAATTTTACGACGACCTCCTGGTCATTAATTTTATTAATTATGCTCGGTTCAACGACCAGTATTCTAATTAATATTTTTGGTACGCTGCCAATAATCCATCAGATGAGCAACACATGCTCAGACGATCAAATATTCAACAATTCATCACATGAGCAACACTTGCTCAGATGATAAATATTTGCTCAAACCAAGGAATATTGGTTCAACAATCAATATTCAACGATCCATCGAATGAGCAATACTTGCTCACTTCATCCTAAGAACTATACCTCTGTCTCATGACATGTTCAACTCAGCAACTATATGGACTCATCGTCCCATCAAACCACGAAGTCGTCAATTGACTAACACACCACGAGACGTCAATCGTGTCACTTTGGGGGGATATCACTTAGGATTTTGGTTTGGTGGTCTACGACACGTGTGTTCAAACACACGATGGAATGTGAGAAAGTCGTGCAATCAGTTGAAGAAATTCACGAGGTAGTGGGTGGAAAATCGACCAAGTCTCCACACGTTGAGCAACTGGTTTCAAACACGATCTCCACTTCCCCACTCCTTGATTCCACCAACTGTCACACTTCATGGGGTCATGGTGTCTAAAATTCCAGCAATATAAATAAGTCTCTGAATTATGATTGAATCATCAGCATCAACAACATCATCAATCTCACGTCTCATCGACAACACGAGATCATCAACTCATCAATTGAGCAACTACTCTCAATTGAGCAATTTCAATCATTTATAGCTTATCATATTCAGAATTCATACACCCATAATCTTTGATTACCATTGATTCCACACATTTCCCAGCTTCCCTCCTACAGATCAACCCATCCTTTCTTGCGACCGAATTTACTCTGGAACGGTCATTGTCTTGATTTAGGCCGGAGTACTACAGATTGATCTCTCGAATCTAAAGCACCCCCTTTGCAGTGGTGCATCTGTGTGAGGTTTAACATTTCTCTCGGTTCGGGGAGTCTCCTCCGTACGGTCGTCTCCTTAATTCCTCAAAAACCAGCAAATCGTTTTCCCCATCTACAGATTGGCGACCACAGTGGGATATCATTCTCTCGGTTGTAATCTCACAATTCCACAAGATGGTTGATCTCAGGTCAGGTTCCGTTACGAATCCTAACACAAACCGTGCTTGCACTAGCAACAACAACAATCAGAATATCCCGGAGAGAATTCCGACCTCCAACACTGATGGTGGTGACATTACTCCTCCTCACGTCGAAGGTCATCCACTGTCCGGACGACACCCTGAAGAAGTCAGAGGAGGTCCACCACCTACCATTGTTGATCTTATCAAAGCGCAGGAGACTCTTGCAAAGAATCAGACTGACATGGCTTCTACACAGAAGGAGCTGTGTAATTATCTCAAAACTCTTACTGACAAGATGTCAGAGAAAACTCAATAGAAGGGAAAGGAGAAGGACAAATCCTCAGACGACGATCCTGAAGTAATTCCAATCCATACAGTAGAAGACGACGAAGTCCGCAAAACTACTGTAGACAACTCATCAGCGAAGGGATCATCGAACTTCATCACTCTCGAGGATCTGGAGCACCTCTTGGAGAACCGTGGAAAAGACAAAACATCGCATGTCCATCTTCATCAACCTCCTTATCCTTTCGCTACGCAGAGGATTCCACTCCCCAAAGGTTATGTTTCTCCAACCTTCACCTTATATGATGGAACTGGCAATGCTCGGGAACATGTCTCTCGTTTTCTCGAATCCCTGGGAGAACATGAACATAATCATGTCGTTCGTCTCAAGGAATTCTCAAAGTCTCTGAAAGGCAGAGCATACACCTGGTATAACAATATCGCACCTGGGACTATCAACAATTGGGGAGAAATGGTTAACGCATTCTACAGGAAATACTTCTTCGTTTCAGAACAAGTCACCCTCTCCGACCTTGGAAGAATGTTTCAGAGGGTCAGTGAAAATCCCAATGATTATGTGAAAAGGTTCAGAGTCCAAGCCCTGGATTGTCACGACCCAAACGTCACAGAGCAACAACTGGTGGACTTGTGCATCAATAACATGCTCCCGGTCTACAGGGCCTTGCTGGAGAACCTTCGATTCCAGACTTTCTCAGAGCTTCACGAAGCTGCGAAAAGGTCGGCAATCACTGCACCCGCTCTTTTGGAAAGAGCAAAGTCTACAAAGACTGAGGATTCAAAAGACACTCGAGGAAGCAAGCGTTTGATCAACAAGAAGTACAACCTGCAACCTTCAACAAATGATGTCACGGAAGGGAGTAAGCGAAAAGCAGAACCACAGCATAAGCAGACTTCCTCCACCCCTTCAAAGGCACACAAGAAGGAGAATTCGAAAGCCCCTCCTCAGCATACGGAAGATCCAGAAGCACCTGATTTTCCCTGTTCAATGGAAGAAGTTAATGAACTACTTGATGCCTGGATCCAAGATGGTGCAATCAAATTGCCTTATGTCAAGAAGGAACCAACTGAAGAAGACATGGAAAATCCTCGGTATTGCCGCTTCCATAGATACGTCAGCCATCCCACAAGTGATTGCAAAATTTTGAAGCGCATATTCAAAGAAAAGGTCGAATCAGGAGAGTTCAACCTGGGGACTGAGGGAGTACACAAAAAACCCCTCTCAGTCCGAACTTTTACCATCTCTGAACCTCCTGTCAAGGAAGCGGTCCAATATCTGATCGAACATGTCTGCGAGTTATTGTTTCTTTCGAAAGCTCAAAGAAAAGACATGTTTGCTGCACTGAACCACATCGTGTCCGAAAAACGCTTGCTGATCCAAGAGACCACCACCAAACCTTCAGCCACTGAAAAAGAAATGTATGATTGGGGACTGCTCACCACAGTGCACATTAAAGGAAATGAGTTCAAGAGGGCGTTCATCGATGTTGGTACCGCTGTCAACATCATCCCTTTGAAAACTCTCAGAGTTGCTGGTATTACTCGATAAGAAGACACCCACGCTCCCATAGCAATCAGGGACCATGAAGGAATATTCAGAGACGCATACGGCTTCATCACTCTCAAAGTTACAGAAAGATTGATCTGCACTGAGGCCAATTTTTTCATAATCTGGGAAGACCCTGGATACGACATGGTCCTTGGAAGAACTTGGATTCATGCTGGAAGAATAACGATTCTTTCAACACATCATGTCATCGACAAGGATTCCGAGTCAGAAGACGAAGCAGAGGACGCACCACTGTTTGGGCATCTGGAAGAAGTAAAAACTATGATGGGACTTACACAAGAACTTGGAGAAAATCCGCACACCTTTGTCAGAAGGTTTCGAGCTCAGGCAAGTCTTATTTCTCCTCATGCTCCAATATTACCAATGTTCAGATATGCTACTATGGCCCAGGGACTCCTCCCCATGAACAATTTAGTAGTCATCAAAATCTACGAGTGGGTAACTTCACCTCAGCAATATTACACCCAATGGTTGAGTTCAGAACTTCTTCAAATCGGTCACATCGAGAGGTTTATTGTTGAAGATCTGGCTAAGCATTGTCAACACTATGCTAGATACTCTCTTCCGCGCGAGTGTCCATATGTGCCAAAATCGTGAAATTCCGTCAAACAGGAAATTCCGAATCAGCGGAAGATATTCAAGGCACGATCGACCAAGACTAACAAGTTTCATGAAGGGGACCTGGTTCTCAAAGCAGTTCAGCGCGGTTTTCATTCTACAAGGAACTCCAATTGGGAAGGACCATTCATGGTCGCTAAGTCCGTGGCCGGAGGATACTACAAATTGATCAACACAGATGACAGAACCCTACCACTAATTCACGAAAATTGGCTCAAGGCGTTTATCTGAAATTATTGGACATTTAAGGTATTGGGCGTTCGAAGCATTCATGGCGTTTGGATTTAACATTTAGGATTTTCTTTCATTTGTATTTTATTTCCTCTAAAACGTTTGCAATACTTGCAATTAGTATTTGAATTCAGCAATTTATCAAAATTCAGTTCATATTTCGTAAAAGAAAATCTCTATCAAGTCTACAAGAAAATCATTAACCATCAGTCAATCCAAAACCATCTAAATATCAAAACCCAAGTATAAACCTCACATCTCTCAGAATTTCAAAAGTTCAAGAGATAATCAAAGGAAATCAGCAAGAAAAGGCTTTCGCTCATCAACATCCTTCAAGATTTGCAAAGCCGCCCTCTCCTTGTTCAACTCCTCGGTCAGCTTGGAAATCTTGTCCTCCTTCACCTTCACAGCATCATTGGGAAAGGGTATGTTCTTCTCACATGAATCCTTGATAACGTTTATTTTCTTGCGAAGCCATTTCACGTTGAGGCCAAGTCTCTCTGAATTCTCCAAGTTAAACTCCCAATCAAAGAGTATATCTGGAGTCACAGTATTCCTAGGTCTGGCACGCATATCACTCACGACACGCAAGATAACGCCTACTTGCATGGTTAAAGCATAAGCATGCCCAGGATTCCTGTCAACGATCATGTGGCCAAACTTGTCTCGTACAAGCGTGCATATCCAATGGGAACATTGAATCCACCGATCAGTTCATGATATGGGAGTGAAGTATCAAATGGAGGATCTAAATCAACTCCTGCAGTTGGATATTCATACACTATTATACGGTTCTCAGTCACTGGAGCGGCTTCCACAACCAAAGCAATAATTCCTTAGTTATTCTCCGCTGCTGTCTCGGTTTCTTCTATCACTGAGGCAACAACCATATGGGTTTCCATAACATCAGTAGCGACCTTTTCATGGCATTGAAGTGCAGGGATGGTTGTCTCTTCATCAATAACTCCAGAATGGTTAGAGTTATCATTGTTGGCTCCAATATCCTCAACTTCGGTATTTAGCACCTAATACGAAGATTACATGAGGTTAGAGTCACGAATCCAAAGGAGATTATGAAACACAGTATACCAGTAAGGCAACATCATCAAGGTTCATCATAATACATTCAAGGCACGAGCAAATAACATAAAAGTCATGAAAACACGTTTTACGATGAGTCCGTCTGAAGAAACTGAACTCTGCTCTGTACTAAGAGACGAACTGGGAGCAATATAAAAGGAATTTGAGTATGGGACATATACCATTCTCTTCGTATGGATGTCCTCTACGACATGTCAAAATTTGACAATCCGATGAACGAGCAAGTAGATGTGGTCAAAATATCAAGTGATGCGCAATCTGAAAAAGTCTTGGAAGTCTCCTGGAAGTTTACTATTTCGCCTTTTTCAGGCTCTGAACGTGCTCAAAACTTAAAAAGCTTCTCTGATAAAGCTTGAAAATTTTCCGGGCTTGAATTTTCACATGTAGATCATCAAAATCCGATTCCGGACGAAGATTCTACGGCATTTACTAAAAAGTTGGGTTCTGAATTTTCTGACGACGAAATTTGACTAAGTTTTCATATACGCACATGGATTCACATTCATTCATTCAAAAATCAGCACTTTTATGCTTCCATAAAGAAAGTACAGATTATATGCTTACTTGAGGGGTATCCAAAGCATTCAAGGAGTTGGGATTGTCCGTGTCAACGATGGGAGGATCATTACTTCCATTCAGCTCCAAATCCTTAGCACTGCTTGTGTCTCTATTCTCAAGAGACGGTCGAGTGGCAGCACTTTCCATCTTCATAAAGACGTCCTCCTGGACATATTCTCAAACAATTAGCATTTCATCAATAAAGTATCATAATCGAACATGTGAAGAGATACTTACAGCTTCTTCTTCATCGCTCAAGCCAGGCATTGCTTGCTCGAAGGCGGAGAACCGAAGACCATCAATACTTGATGGAGCAAAATCCTGCAACGGAATAACAATATCGGTTTCAAGATCCTAATAATATGGGAGAGAAAGAGGAGGAAA
The DNA here is from genome assembly GCF_003573695.1 of Papaver somniferum. NCBI lineage: Eukaryota > Viridiplantae > Streptophyta > Magnoliopsida > Ranunculales > Papaveraceae > Papaver > Papaver somniferum. The sequence continues at coordinate 170,108,902 of NC_039358.1, read as the reverse complement.
ATATTGGAAACTTACCAAAGAACCAACTGGGGACTTTACGATATTAGGTAACATCTTATAACCTTTATGCCTGCCTTCTCCGCCATGAATAACCGCCTCAGTCTCTGAGAAATCTACACCGATTCGAGGTCGTATATTACGACCGTCCTGTGGTGAAATCCAGTAATATAATCAGAATACAGTTCTTATAATTTCGTGAAGATTATATGAAGAAACATACCTGAGAGCATCCTGGAGACGACTTTCGTTTATCACCAGAAAGATACTTCAATCTTGGTCGACTGGAAATAATCTCAGCCGAAGGAAGATCCTTGAATGGAGGTCTGGGAAATCTTACAAAGCCACGCAAAAGCTCAAGTTGTTGATCCCAGAATTCTACATAACCTGGGGTTACATAGGCGAATCTATCAGAATCTGGAAACCAGTAGCTACTCCCTTCCACGTGAGTATGATCCAAATGAGTCCTGAGTTTCTCAACTAATGGCTTCCTTCTCCGTATGGTTGGAACACACTGATTCATACCCATTTGTCGAGTTGCTCTATCAATATTATACTCCTCCACTGAAAGCTCTCCAAACGTGGTTGATAGAAAATGACCAGGGGTGCAACTCAACATGAAATATCTTTCACCATCACTCAGATGCGCACCAGACGTCAAACTCGTGCTTTCTCCAGTATTGAAAGTTATCGGCTGAGAAACATAATCAGGGACTGACACCCACGGGAGAAAATTGAACTCAGATTCTTCATCTAACACATCAATGAAGCGTATTTTAGAACGAGGCTGCTTTGTGGACCAACGCATGATCCTAGCATTATCTTTCTCAGGGAAAGTATGGCGCGCATCAGTATTCGGTCCTTGTAGAACATTACGTGTAATAGGTGCATAATTCTTAAAGTGCTCCCACATCAAAGCTTGAAGAAACATCGTGTTGGCATAACATTCAATCTTCATAGAGTCGTTCGACACACTGGAGTATATAATCAAGGAGTCCAGGTTGTAATACAAGGAGCCTAAGAATAAATTAGATATCGGAAGTTGCTCACCTTGAGCCATCTTAATAGCAAAGGGAATGACAAAAGGCTTCAACAAGTTTCCACTGTCTTCAAAAACATCTCTGGACAACCATAAATATAAAAAAGTAGCAATGGGTAACATACCGTTGATGGGTTTATCAGAAACCTCGTCTTTGGGCCACCAGTGTGTCAACCAGGAAGCATAACATCCTTTACTACTAGCCTTATTCGCTTTCTCCATTGCAGCTGTCAATACATGAGAAACGGCGGTCTCCTCATCTGAAAGATCCTTAGGAAGATTGCCCGTGATTGGGAGATGCATCAGAGCTTCCACGTCTTCCAAGGTAATGGTAAACTCTCCTCATCTACATATGAAAGTGTGAGTGGGAATGCACCAGCGAGCAAAGAGAGCCACAATACCACTTGCGTCATGATAAATGAACAACTCTCCAGAAGCTTGAATAGCTCTTGTTACCTGCGCCTAGTCGAGCATGTCCTCACATGAGGAAAACCCAACATATGCCTCGCCCAGCCGGAAAATTTCTCCAAAGGTTGTCGAGAAAGCTTAAACTCTATGATTGATGAGGTGAAGATCCCTCGTTCAAGAAAAAATCGAATCATTGTCTTAGGAGTTACCAATTTCTTCTGAGTAACAGTTCTGGGATTTATCAAAACACGATACACTGGGGATTTCAAATATTGCTCAGCCCCTGGAATATCTTTTTCAAAGAATGCATCATCTATGTTCGGGACATTCTTAATCCCAGGGGTTTCGTCTTCGTCTCCCCCAACAGAAGTTTCATCCATGCATGTATCATCTCTGGAGATATCATCATCAACGCACATCTCTTCCCTCGAGGCGTCGTCAGCTTGGGAATTGGTCATCTTTGCTGAGTGGCTGAAAAGGTTCACACTATATTCTACTTCAGTATGCCGTCCAGATATAAATCAAGGAAATACAAGCAAAAATGGTAACTCTGAACTCTTACCTCTTTACAATTCTACTAATGGTAGTAGTTATGTCGTAAGAGTTAACACGATAAAGTTAGTTCGTTTCCTAAAACCTGCGATAATGAACGAGACTTTATTAATTTCCGAAACTGATTTTCATGAAATCGCGAACACAATTTTCATAATGTGAACATTCACACAACTGACCTATGAAGTTTATAACAATAAAATATTTCATCATAAATATATTGTCTATCTTCGAGGGTTCCTCAAAACACACGTTTTGATTTTTTCAAAACAACAATTAATGCAACTTGCATACATAAATTCTCAAGGATTTTTATCTAATGAAAACAAATTCATGCAAATAAAATATACCATCATATTTTGCACAATATATGTCACGGCTGCATATAAAAAAAAACCTATTTTTCCTTCGTATCGTCGTTATTTGTCTTTAAAACGTAGGATTATTTCAAAAATATTGTGAAAGCTCACATCTCATACATATGATAAAGTTTTGTATTTACATGAAAGATCATAAACAAAATTTTATCACTGGACACAAGTTCATCATATGAATTTTCCTTCGAGTCGTCGTAATTTGTCTTTAAAACGAAGGATTATTTCGTTTTCGTGAAAATTTACTCCTTTTATGATAAAACTGTGGCACACATGAAAGCTCATACACTAAGTTTTATCACTGGACCTAGGTTCATATACTAAAAAAAAATCTCTCCTAAATCAGGGATTATAGTTAGTTTTTAAAGCTAAAGATCGAACGAACATACGTTTTCAAAAACGAGGGTTTTTTCATAAAACTCACACTAATATACACACATGTATATAACTTCATCATGATCAAAGCATGAACAACCCATGATACTCATGGACATCAGAAAAAAAAAAAAAAAACTGGGCGAGTTGGCCGGAATTTGGTCGGCGGCTGGCGGCGGCGGCGTTGAGTTCAGGAAATTTTCTCTTGTTCGTGAAGGTGAGGGCGTGATGGAGAACTGGTCGTGGAGGAATAAAAAAAATGATTAATCCCTTTTATATTAATTTTTATTTCCAAAACCTAATTTTCTAAGGATTTCCTTATTGGGCCCGGCCCGCGAATCCTAACCGACCATGGACTCGTCGTCCAAACCAGCAGTTTCACACCAATTTATGTCCATCAAACGACGCTGTATCATGCCATTGAGACCTTCATTCAAGTCTTGGTTTACTCGTACAATTGAAATCCGATAACATCTTAACTTACGACTAAGTTCAATTACTTATATTGTTTATGACCGTAAAATCACCATTCAATGTTGAGTGAGGAACACGACTTTCCTCACTAAGCAGAGGACTTAATGTAGATGGTGGATTTTCGACAAAAGGTAAAATCATAAACCCATAATTATACGAACCTATGATCCAGCAATCAGACGTGAGTATTGAGACGCGGGTCTCTCATCGAATTCTCTGACTGAGGATACTTTCACTCAGAGTACATGCATATATGTAGTCTCACAGACGGACAACTACATAGCTCATGAATACTGAACACTTTCAGTGATTATTTATATATAGTATCACGAGATGGACGGCTCCTAGACAGCTTGCTCTGCTAGTATAGAGCGATAACGTCTTCAGGAACAAACAACGAGTTTACCCTGACTATATAAAGGATATGACTTACCGACAAGCTCATATCGGGATAATTAATTCTCCTAGACAGCTTGCTCTGCTAGTATAGAGCCACAAAGTTAATTATTCCTAATTAAGATTAATTCTGTCGTGACATTCACTAATGAATTCCCAGAATAATCTATTATTGCTCCTATTCCATGGTCGAACCCACGACTGGTCCCATGGAATGGCAATAAAAATTGCTCCTATTCCATGGGCGAATCCATGACTGGTCCCATGGAATGGCAATAAACAATTGTTCTGATTCTATGATCGAATCCACGACTTGATCTCATAGAATAGCAATAACTATATTATCTCATTACTCCGATTTCATGATCGAATCCACAACTGGTCTCATAAATGGTAATAGATAAATTTTAATTACTCCATTCTATGGTCAAATCTACGATCCCATGGAATGGTAATGCTCACTTTATTATTCTGAATTCGTAGTCGAATCCTCAGCTGATCCTATGAATTAATAATAAACATCTTATTACTCAGTTTTGTGAATTATTCTCCACTGAATTCCACAATTAGTAATAAATAATCAACAACCGGGAGTATGAGCTACCTCTAAGTAAGCCCCGACTTATATGGTGAAGTTGTATTCAACGACAATGCACTAACAGTCACCGCACGAACGAGTATTTCAAAATACGACGAAACGATTAACCTATTGCAAAATAGGAAGAAAATAATAAATAATCAAAATATTGACCAAGGCGCCAAGGGATTAGACTCATTGACTGGCCGACCGTGCCATGACCAATCCCATGCCAGTTTTATATTTTATCATATTTTTATTATTTTCCTTCATCTGATGAAAATCCTTTCATTTGAACAAATCTCCTTCGTCTCGAAGAAACTCCTCGACTTCATGGTGTTTTCATAAACCCATGAAAATAATATAAAATTAAGGAAAAATAGTATGGGGCGTGACCATTGGCCAACCGTCCATGCCTTGGTCCCATCCGGGCACACACCTTATGGTTCCTCATTATTTTATTATTATTATTATTATTATTATTTCTCTGATTTCATGAAAAACTCCTTGATTTCATGGTATTTTGCAAAAATTAGGAAATAAATAATATAAAATTATGAAAAACATGTGGGACCGGGCCCTAGCCGGCCGGCCATGCCCTATCCGGTCCCACACGCCCCTTTATTTTATTATTATTTATTTTATCTTCCTTGAATTTATCAAATTCCTTGATTTCATGGTATTTCTCTCAAATTAGGAAAATTTCCCTCAAATCATGAAAAATACATTAAAAAATATATAAAATTATGAAAACTTGTGGGACCGGGCCCTAGCCGGCCGGCCATGCCTCCCACGGCCCCACACGCCCTTGTTTTTATTATTTTAATATTTTTGCTTCCTTGAACTCATGAAAACTCCTTCACTTCAGGGAAACTCCCTAAATTCATCAAATTTCTCAAAATTCATGGATTTTTCATAAAATCATCAAAATATTATAAAATTAAGGAAAAGGCACCACGAGACCGTGGCCACGACCGGACGACCATGTCTTGGCCTCGGCGGTCCCACGCCTCCTTATTCCTTATTTTATAATTATTTTCCATCATCTCATGGTGTTTTCCTCAGTTTCGTCGAAACCCTAATTTTGGCATATTTTTTCGAATAGATGCTAAATTGCATGCCAGAAAATATCAAAATTCTCAGGACTAAGACGCGGACGCCTTGGGGACACGAGCAAGCTATCTTGACCGACCAAGATTGGCTCTTTGGCTTACAGAAGCCGGTCCCATCAAGTTTCACAGTTTTGACCTAATTTGCACAATTGCACGTATTAGGTCCAAGAATCTTCCAAACACTTTGGATTTTCATGAAGTGATCATCAGGCGGTCACGTGACTACCCAGGGTCGGTTTCATGACCCATGGTCGGTCCCTCACTCCGTCATAATTAATTAGGTTTTCTCACCTAAGGCTCAGACGAGCATTTTTGAATAAATGATTAAACCAGCTGTAGATGGTGGATTTTCGACAAAGGCTAAAATTATAAACTCATAATTATACGAAGCTCTGATTCAGCAATTAGACGTGAGTATCGAGATGCGGCTCTCTCATCGAATTCTCAACGGAGAGTACTTTCTCTCAGAGTACATGTGGATATGTAGTCTCACGACCGGACAACAGCATATCTCAGGAATACTGAATACTTTCAGTGATTATTTCTATATAGCATCACGTGATGGACGGCTCATATACAGCTTTCTCTGCTAGTATAGTGCGATAACGTCTTCAGGAACAAACAACGAGTTTACCCTGACTATATAAAGGATATGACTTACTGACAAGCTCATATCGGGATGATTAATGCTCCTAGACAGCTTGCTCTGCTAGTATAGAGCCACAAAGTTAATTATTACTAATTACAATCGCTCCTATTCCATGGTCGAATCCACGACTAGTCCCATGGAATGAAAATAACAATTGTTCTGATTCTATGATCGAATCCACAGCTTGATCTCATAGAATAGCAATAACTATATTATCTCATCACTCCGATTTCATGATCGAATCCACAACTGGTCTCATAAATGGTAATAGATAAACCTTAATTACTACGATTCTATGGTCGAATCTACGATCCCATGGAATGGTAATGCTCACTTTATTATTCTGAATTCGTAGTCGAATCCTCAGCTGATCCTATGAATTAATAATAAACATCTTATTACTCAGTTTTGTGAATCATTCTCCACTGAATTCCACAATTAGTAATAAATAATCAACAACCAGGTGTCTGAGCTACCTCTAAGTAAGCCCCGATTCAAATGATTAAGGTGTATTCAACGATGATACACTAACAGTCACCGCACGAACGAGTATTTCAAAAATACAACGAAACGATGAACCTATGCAAAATAGAGAAGAAAATGATAAATAATTAAAAATATTGACCAAGGTGCTGGGAGCACGGACACACGACCAACCGACCGTGTCGTGGTCAATCCCATGCCAGTTTTATATTTTTAATGCATTTTTATTATTTTTCATGATTTGATGAAAATTCTCTCATTTTATCAAATTTCCTTCATCTCGAGGAAACTCCTTGGTTTCATGGTACTTCCATAAATCCATAAAAACTAATATAAAATTAAGGAAAGGAGTGTGGGGCGTGACCATTGGCCAACCGGCCATGCCTTGGTCCCAACCGGCCCCACACCCACGGTTCCTTATTATTGTATTATTATTATTTCTCTAATTTCATGAAAAACTCCTTGATTTCATGGTATTTTTGCACAAATCATCAAATAATAATAAAATAAAATAAATTATGAAAACTTGTGGGACCGGGTCTTGGCCGGCCGGCCATGCCCTAGCCGGTCCCACAAGCCCCTTTGTTTTATTATTTTATTATTATTAGTTTTCCTTGAATTCATCAAATTCCTTGAATTCATCAAATTCCTTGATTTCATGGTATTTCTCTCAAATTAGGAAAAATTCCCTCAAATCATCAAAATACTTAAAAATATTAAAAAAAATAGGGAAACTCGTGGGACCGGGCCCTAACCGGCCGACCATGCCTTCCACGGTCCCACACGACCTTGTTTTATTATTTTCATATTTTTTGCTTCCTTGAACTCATGAAAACTCCTTCAATTCATGGAAACTCCCAAAATTCATCAAATTTCTCAAAATTCATGAATTTTTCATAAAATCATCAAAATATTATAAAATTAAGGAAAAGGCACCACGGGACCGTGGTCACGACCGGCCGACCATGCCTTGACCACGGCGGTCCCACGCCTCCTCATTCCTTATTTTATAATTATTTTTCATCATCTCATGGTGTTTTCCTCAGTTTCGTCGAAACCCTAATTTTGGCATATTTTCTCGAATGGATGCTCAATTGCACGCCAGAAAATATAAAAATTCTCAGGACTAAGATGCGGACGCCTTAGGGACACGAGCAAGCTATCTTGACCGACCAAGATTGGATCTTTGGCTCACGGAAGCCGGTCCCATCAATTTTCACAATTTTGACCTAATTTGCATAATTGCTCGTATTGGGTCCAAAACCCTCCCAAACACTTTGGATTTTCATGAAATGATCGTCAGGCGGTCACGGGACCACCCAGGGCCGGTTTCATGACTCCATGGTCGGTCCCTCGCCTCGTCATAATTAATTAGGTTTTCTCACCTAAGGCTCAGACGAGCATTTTTGAATAAATGATTAAGCCAGCATTTAATCATTCTTCCACCAACAAATCGTCAACTCTTCAGGAGTTCTTCGTATTTGCTCACGTGAGCATATGGAGACTACATGGTTGATCCACGGTCCCATGTAGTCGCTCCCTCCTTCGTCCCATGGTTGAAATTCTGACGAACCATGAATTGATCATCAATTGATCAAATTAGGGTTTCTGAATCCAAGGATCATCATTCCAGATTCTAACCTTAATAATTTTATGACGACTTCATGGTCATTAATTTTATTAATTATGCTCGGTTCAACGACCAATATTCTAATTAATATTTTTGGTACGCTGCCAATAATCCATCAGACGAGCAACACATGCTTAGACGACCAAATATTCAACAATTCATCACATGAGCAACACTTGCTCAGATGATAAACATTTGTTCAAATCAAGGAATATTGGTTCAAAAATCAATATTCAACGATCCATCGAATGAGCAATACTTGCTCAGTTCATCGTAAGAACTATACATATGTCTCATGACGTGTTCAATTCACTAGTTTCAGAACATCATGTTCAACTCAACGACTACATGGACTCATCGTCCCATCAAACCACGAAGTCATCAATTGACTAACAAACCACGAGACGTCAATCGTTGACTAACAAACCACGAGACGTCAATCATGTCACTTGGGGATATCACTTAGGGTTTTGGTCTGGCGATCTACGGCACGTGTGTTCAAACACACGATGGAATGTGAGCAAGTCGTGCTATCAATTGAAGGATTTCACGAGGTAATGGGTGGAAAATCGACCAAGTCTCCACACGTTGAGCAACTGGTTTCAAACACGATCTCCACTTCCCCACTCCTTGATTCCATCAACTGTCACACTTCATGGAATCATGGTGTCTAAAATTCCAGCAATATAAATAAGTCTCTGAATCATGATTGAATCATCATCAGTATCATCAATCTCATGTCTCATCGACAACACGAGATCATCAACTCATCAATTGAGCAACTACTCTCAATTGAGCAATTTCAATCACTCGGAGCTTATCGTATTCGGAATTCACACACCCACAATCTTTGATTACCATCGATTCCACACATTTCTCAGCTTCCCTCCTACAGATCAACCCATCCTCTCTTGTGACCGAATTTATTCTGGAACGGTCATTTTCTTGATTTAGGCCGGAGTACTACAGATTGATCTCTCGAATCTAAAGCACCCCCTTTGCAGCGGTGCATCTGTGTGAGGTTTAACATTTCGCTCGGTTTGAGGAGTCTCCTCCGTACGGTCGTCTCCTCAATTCCTTAAAAACCAACAAATCGTTTTTCCCCATCTACAGATTGGCGACCACAGTGGAAGATCATTCTCTCCGTTGCAATATAACAATCTCACAAGATGGTTGGTCTCGGGACTAATTCAACTAATTCAGATCAGAATATTTCAAACGGCAACATTCCTCATGTTACACCTGGCGGCATGGAAGGCAGAGGGATCCCGACTTTGGCAGAGTTGGCTCAAATCCTAGAGGTCCATACCAGGAACATGGACCTGATGAAGGAGACGATAAACCAAATCCTCGACTTTCTCATCAAATTAACATCCGAGTTAGGCGGTACCTCCGCTCCAGAAGTCTCAACACCGGGGACTGAAGCGTCATCTGACCCTCGAATCAACAACTTCACCACATACGAGAAGCCGGTGGAACAAGAGGTCACACATTTGATCGAAAATTTATGTGAACTCCTGCACTTCTCCAGGGATCAGCGCACAGACACATTTTCAGCACTCAACCAGATATCATCCAGCGTGCAAATAACGCCACCAACACCATCAGTTGAAGAAGTCTCCCTAGTGCCTGAGCATTCGATCGACAACATCTCTTTTGGAGAAGAAGATCGCATGACGGATGAAGGACACAATCGAGTATTTTATGTCACTGGTTTCATCAAAGGCACCGAATTTAGAAGAGCTCTTGTTGATACCGGTGCTTCTACCAACATTGTCACCATGAAGACTCTCAGGATGGCCAGGTTCCCACAAGGTAAAATCGTTCGCTATCCCATCCTAATGACAGGATTTGAAGGAAGTCAAAGCCATACATATGGATATGCATACATAGATTTGAGGGTGGGGCCGATTCGATCGAAAGCGAAGTTTCATGTGATCGAGAAAGAACCTGACTACCATATAATACTGTGACGCCCATGGCTCCATGATAATAAGGTGGTTCCTTCAACATACCATCAATGCATGAAGGCCCTTCTCGACAACAAGATCGTTCGTATTCCGGCTTCATCATCTCCTTATGCTCCCGTCTATGATACTGAGTTCCTTGAATCTCAAAAAGGCATCCCGGAACCTCCAAGCATGATTCACAGTACTCCACTTCCAAGCTGGCAGACTATCGAGAAGGCTGATAACGATCCGTCATCCTCAGCTGCTAAAGTGATCAAGTCACCCACTACACCGACTAAACGCCATAATGATCAAGTCTCAACTCCAGGGACAAACTTCACGACCGATCGAGACGTAGATGGGAGAGTCATTTATCGCCGACGGAAAGATTAGAAATTAATCGGGGAGAACGATGAAAAGTCTCCCCACCATGAAGAACCGTGTCAGAGTGAGCAATCACTTGAAGAAGTCCAAGATGCCCCACGACAACTACAGGACGACACTGACTCTACCACTGACGATCTTGAAACAATCAACATTGGGGCTGAAGACGATCCAAGGCCAATCCTGATCAGTTCAGCGCTATCACCAGAGGAGCGTACCGAGCTGGTGAAATTATTAAAAGAATATCAAGATGTCTTCGCCTGGACGTACAAAGAAATGCCGGGTCTGGATGAAAAACTCGTCACCCATCACCTGCACATCGTCCCTGGTTCCAAAGCTGTCAAACAACCGCCCAGACAATTTATACACGAAGTCGAGGAGCAAATCAAGGTCGAAATCCAGAAACTGTTGGCAGCAGGGTTCATCAAACCTATCCTTCATCCAACGTGGCTAGCAAATGTGGTACCTGTTAAGAATAAAAATGGTCAAATCAGATGTTGTGTCGACTTCAGGAACTTGAATAAATGTTGTCCGAAGGATGATTTTCCTCTACCCAATATTGACATGCTCGTCGATGCAACCAGCGGTCACGGTATGTTCTCATTCATGGACGGCTATAGTGGGTACAACCAGATCAAGATGTATGAACATGACGCCAACAAGACTGTGTTCCATACTCCCATTGGAAATTTTCACTACACCGTGATGCCCTTTGGATTAAAGAATGCTGGTGCCACCTATCAACGATCCATGACTGCCATATTCCACAACATGATGCACAAGCAAGTAGAAGACTATGTTAATGATGTGGTGGTAAAATCGAAGACTTGAGCATCTCATCTCGAAGTTCTAAGGCAGGTGTTCGAAAGGTGCAGAGAATACAAATTCAAAATGAATCCTTTAAAGTGCGCATTCGGAATTTCTTCCGGAAAATTCTTAGGAATCCTGGTCACGGCTGAAGGGATCAAAGTCGACCCTGACAAGGCAAAAGCTATTACCACCATGCCTCTTCCACATACCGTGAAGGAACTACAGATATTTATAGGCAAGGTAAATTATGTTCGACGCTTCATTCCTGGATTAGCTCAACTCATTGCTTCGTTCACGCCTCTGCTGAAGAAAGGAGCAAGCTTCACCTGGACAGCTGTTCAACAAGAAGCTTTCCATAAAATATAACAGATATTATTGTCACTGGCCGTCATGAGGTCTCCAGTGTAGGGACGAGCTCTGATTCTTTACACATCCTCCAGTGACGTCGTCATCGGCGCAATCCTCGCTCAGGAAGATGACGAAGGCGTCGAACGACTGATTTACTACTTCATCCGCACAATGAGAGATGCTCGACTCCGATACCCAAAGGCCGAAAGGGCATGCCTGGCATTGGTACATGCAATCCAGAAGTTCAGACATTACTTACTATCTAACAGGGTCGTACTCATCTCCAAGGCTGATCCCATAAAGTTCTTGCTATCAAAGCCAGCCTTGATAGGAAGACCAGCGAAGTGGATACTCCATATGTCATAATTTGACATAGCTTTCACGCCACCTACAGCCATCAAAGGTCAAGCGGTCGCAGACTTGCTCGCTGCTTTTCCAGGGGAAGACACAACAACACTACATGAAGAAGTACCCGACGAATTCCCAGACATCTTGGTCATCAAGGAAGAAACATGGCTTCTATACTTTGATGGATCTGCCACCCCTAGTAGTGACACCGGAGGAGCGGGCATAGTGTTGGTGTCTCCATCTGGTGAAGTTTTCTCACATTCGTTCAAGTTGGATTTCCACTGCACCAACAACTCAGCGGAATATGAAGCCTTCCTATTAGGATTATCCTTGTCCAAGCAAGCAGGAGAAACACACCTCGAGATAAGGGGAGATTCAAAATTATTGGTCAACCAGATGAATGGAACGTATTCTCTCAAAGAAATCACACTTGCTCCATTCAGAACCGAAGCTCAGCGACTGTTGACCTATTTTGCTGACGCAACGATCGTCCATACTGGACGGACTAACAACATGCATGTTGATTTCCTAGAAACTCTCGCCTCCAAGATGCAATTCGAAGGAGCACAGAAAACGATCACTGTACAGAGACGTACGGTATCATCAACTTGGCTCACTCAGATCGAAGACATTCCAGTGAACGATTGGCGAGCACCCATCATTCATGAATTGAGCAGCTCTATTTCAGAAGGCCAAGTCAGCCTCAAGGAATTGAAAAACTACTTCTTGCTTCATGGAGGGCTATACTATTGAAACCCTGATGGATCTCTATCACGATGTCTTGGGAGCGACGAAGCGGAAGAACATCTCAAGCGCATACATGAGGAAGTCTGTGGGAAAACGTTAGTGGTAACACTTTACATAAAGCTTCAAAGAATGGGGTACTACTAGCCATCCATGGAGACTCAATCGAGAGCTTTACAAGGATCTTGTCCTGATTTCCAAACACCTCCTCATCACTTAGAGGTTTTGACGATCGACCACACTAGGGACTGGAGGGAGCCTTACATCAAATACCTCCGGGACAACGAACTACCACTGGAAAAGAAGCAAGCAGTCAAACTCATTCAGAAAGATAAGAGATTTGTCCATCTCGATGGGATCTTATACCGCAAAAGCTTTGGTGGAAATTTACTAAGGTGCTTAGCCGAACATGAAATCCCTACAATCCTGAAGGAAGTACATGATGGAGAACATCAAGGAAAGAAGAAACATTTCTTCAAATTCATGAGAAATATTATTGGCCAACCATGGAAGATGATGCAGCCGCACACGTTCAGAGGTGTCACCAATGCCAAACTCATGGTAATCTCATCCACACTCCTTGTATCCCATTGAATTCTGTAAATATTCCGTGGCCTTTCTATAGCTAGGGACTAGATATCATTGGGGAAGATCAATCCAGCATCTTCAAAACAACATGAATACATCATCACTGCGACAGAGTACTTCACCAAGTGGGTCGAAGCTATTCCTCTTCTAAGCACCACTTGAGTTACGATTGCCGCCTTCATCAAAGAGCACATAATATGCAGATTCGGAGTTCCTAAGCATATCATCACAGATAACGGAACTCCTTTTGCCAATCAAGATGTTGAGAAGCTGCTCAATAAATATGGGATCAAACAAATCTTCTCCACGCCTTACTATCCACAAGGAAATGGTCAAACAGAAAGTACCAACAAGACTTTGGTCAGGATTATCAGTCGGACGATTCATGACAATCCTCGATCATGGCATGAGAAATTACCCATGGCTCTATGGGATTACAGAACTGTACCAAGGAGCTCGATCGGTACTTTGCCATATTCCCTTGTCTATGGAGCCTATTCCATACTTCTAGCAGAAATCAAAGTTCCCTCAGCCAGGATTGCAGCGTCCAGTGGTGTACAATGGGATGAGGCCGAAATCTCCAGATCAAGAATCGCTGAGCTAGATATGCTGGAATCAAGGAGGACCAAGGTGGAAAAATATGTGGAAGCTTACAAACAGAGGATCTCCAGAGCCTACAACAAAATGGTAATACCTCGAACATTTCAAGTAGGAGATTTGGTATTAAAGACGGCAAATCACATTCAACAAGACATCCTAAGTTCTCTCCTAAATTGGAAGGGCCATATGTTGTTATCAAAGCAGTGTCTAGCGGATACTACAAAATTTTAGCAATCAATGGAGGAAAGGAAGGAAACATCATCAATGGAAAATGGCTCAAAGCTTATTATGCTTGATCCATGAAACAAACTACCTCTTCATCATTTCAAGCATTTTCAAAAATGTAATTTCATTCCCCCAAAGAGCATAC
>NC_039358.1:170091960-170094301 GCF_003573695.1 Papaver somniferum | reverse complement strand
TATGTGAACTCCTGCACTTCTCCAGGGATCAGCGCACAGACACATTTTCAGCACTCAACCAGATATCATCCAGCGTGCAAATAACGCCACCAACACCATCAGTTGAAGAAGTCTCCCTAGTGCCTGAGCATTCGATCGACAACATCTCTTTTGGAGAAGAAGATCGCATGACGGATGAAGGACACAATCGAGTATTTTATGTCACTGGTTTCATCAAAGGCACCGAATTTAGAAGAGCTCTTGTTGATACCGGTGCTTCTACCAACATTGTCACCATGAAGACTCTCAGGATGGCCAGGTTCCCACAAGGTAAAATCGTTCGCTATCCCATCCTAATGACAGGATTTGAAGGAAGTCAAAGCCATACATATGGATATGCATACATAGATTTGAGGGTGGGGCCGATTCGATCGAAAGCGAAGTTTCATGTGATCGAGAAAGAACCTGACTACCATATAATACTGTGACGCCCATGGCTCCATGATAATAAGGTGGTTCCTTCAACATACCATCAATGCATGAAGGCCCTTCTCGACAACAAGATCGTTCGTATTCCGGCTTCATCATCTCCTTATGCTCCCGTCTATGATACTGAGTTCCTTGAATCTCAAAAAGGCATCCCGGAACCTCCAAGCATGATTCACAGTACTCCACTTCCAAGCTGGCAGACTATCGAGAAGGCTGATAACGATCCGTCATCCTCAGCTGCTAAAGTGATCAAGTCACCCACTACACCGACTAAACGCCATAATGATCAAGTCTCAACTCCAGGGACAAACTTCACGACCGATCGAGACGTAGATGGGAGAGTCATTTATCGCCGACGGAAAGATTAGAAATTAATCGGGGAGAACGATGAAAAGTCTCCCCACCATGAAGAACCGTGTCAGAGTGAGCAATCACTTGAAGAAGTCCAAGATGCCCCACGACAACTACAGGACGACACTGACTCTACCACTGACGATCTTGAAACAATCAACATTGGGGCTGAAGACGATCCAAGGCCAATCCTGATCAGTTCAGCGCTATCACCAGAGGAGCGTACCGAGCTGGTGAAATTATTAAAAGAATATCAAGATGTCTTCGCCTGGACGTACAAAGAAATGCCGGGTCTGGATGAAAAACTCGTCACCCATCACCTGCACATCGTCCCTGGTTCCAAAGCTGTCAAACAACCGCCCAGACAATTTATACACGAAGTCGAGGAGCAAATCAAGGTCGAAATCCAGAAACTGTTGGCAGCAGGGTTCATCAAACCTATCCTTCATCCAACGTGGCTAGCAAATGTGGTACCTGTTAAGAATAAAAATGGTCAAATCAGATGTTGTGTCGACTTCAGGAACTTGAATAAATGTTGTCCGAAGGATGATTTTCCTCTACCCAATATTGACATGCTCGTCGATGCAACCAGCGGTCACGGTATGTTCTCATTCATGGACGGCTATAGTGGGTACAACCAGATCAAGATGTATGAACATGACGCCAACAAGACTGTGTTCCATACTCCCATTGGAAATTTTCACTACACCGTGATGCCCTTTGGATTAAAGAATGCTGGTGCCACCTATCAACGATCCATGACTGCCATATTCCACAACATGATGCACAAGCAAGTAGAAGACTATGTTAATGATGTGGTGGTAAAATCGAAGACTTGAGCATCTCATCTCGAAGTTCTAAGGCAGGTGTTCGAAAGGTGCAGAGAATACAAATTCAAAATGAATCCTTTAAAGTGCGCATTCGGAATTTCTTCCGGAAAATTCTTAGGAATCCTGGTCACGGCTGAAGGGATCAAAGTCGACCCTGACAAGGCAAAAGCTATTACCACCATGCCTCTTCCACATACCGTGAAGGAACTACAGATATTTATAGGCAAGGTAAATTATGTTCGACGCTTCATTCCTGGATTAGCTCAACTCATTGCTTCGTTCACGCCTCTGCTGAAGAAAGGAGCAAGCTTCACCTGGACAGCTGTTCAACAAGAAGCTTTCCATAAAATATAACAGATATTATTGTCACTGGCCGTCATGAGGTCTCCAGTGTAGGGACGAGCTCTGATTCTTTACACATCCTCCAGTGACGTCGTCATCGGCGCAATCCTCGCTCAGGAAGATGACGAAGGCGTCGAACGACTGATTTACTACTTCATCCGCACAATGAGAGATGCTCGACTCCGATACCCAAAGGCCGAAAGGGCATGCCTGGCATTGGTACATGCAATCCAGAAGTTCAGACATTACTTACTATCTAACAGGGTCGTACTCATCTCCAAGGCTGATCCCATAAAGTTCTTGCTATCAAAGCCAGCCTTGATAGGAAGACCAGCGAAGTGGATACTCCA
>NC_039358.1:166689797-166725536 GCF_003573695.1 Papaver somniferum | reverse complement strand
AAAAAAAAAAAAAAAAAAAGTTGAATCCGAATAAGTGGATAGTTCCAGCACACACTATCAATGGATCATCAGCTAGATATTAGTGGATAGTTTACTTTATTTCCTTTAGCTGGATATAATGGATTATTTACTTGCATATGGTAAGTCTATTTTATTTTTTTGGTAAAAATACTGGACCTTCACGGTTATTAAAGCAAACATTATAGTTGAGAAATATCTGTCTACAAACCCTAAGTCAGTAATATTTAACTGGGCGAAAAGCAAGTCTAATGAGCTGCTCCATATTTGGAAGGATATTCCTAGGTATCCGGATAAATAGTATGTGTCGGAACCTTAGTATCCAGCCTGATCATTGGTCGATGTTACTCATCTTGTTTCCGATAAACATGTCTTGCCGTATTTGTAGTAATTTTTCTAAGTTGTCGGCTGTCACTATCTTCTTTATCTTGAGCTCGGAGTGTTAAATATTCCATAAATATAGAAATCCCTTCATCATTCACGATTAATTCTTGCGATGATGGTGTACTGGTATGCCTCTATTGGTCTTTTCTTCAGTTTTTCTTAATATTTGCACTATTTTGTTGATCATTAAGATTTTCGCCCAAAGATGCATGACTAGGAAACTAAGAAACATCCTAAAAGAATGTCCACATATGGAATTCAGTGAGGTTGTAATCACTGCAGTATCATGGTAAAATTATTGGGTAACGATACTAATGGCATGAGTTCAAGACTCGTCAACATCAAATTCTTTATTGATTGGTAAAAAATATCTTACAAAGAATTGAGTGCAACCATAATTTTGGAGTGCAAATTTGTGCACCCCTTCAAATCCAGGGTGCACATTCCGACTTTTATGATTGGTCCAGTCTCCTTATGTGGTTTCCGATTTTCTCTTTTTGTTTTTTATTTTCTATATTTTAAAAATTATTCGCATATATTATCAGCGAAAAAGGGTGTTTCTCGTTAATACTTTTTAATCTTTGTTTTTCTCTCTCTAAAGAACAAAAACCCAAAAAAAACTAATATTATTCATCAAAATTGATATGTAATCTGTTGAAGGTATTAATTTTTTCAAATGACAAAGAATATATTTTTTTCTCAGCTATTTACAACATGGTAAAAGATTTGTTTACTTGGTTTGGGATTGGATTATTGAAGATTGTTTGATCGGTAAATGGAAGAGTGTTTTAGCTTCTAACTCAATTTAGGAGATGGAAAATTTTCATGATATCCATTTTGAGGCTTAACCAAACTAAAAACGGTTACTACAAAGTGCAATAGGGGTAGAAAAACACCATCATCATATGTTTGTGTGATTGTCTCAAAGAAAAGCTACATGAAAATTGTTGCCTTGCTGAGGCAAGCATAGATTGAGTTCCATATGTAATAGTTATCATTTTGTTATCGAGTTGAGCGCATAATAAATGTAAGAATAATATATATATATATATATATATGTGTGTGATGTATTACTATGGTTTGTTAAAATATAAAAAAGATGAGAGTACCCAAATACACCACAATCTTTTTATTTCAACCTATAAATTCTCTACCGAGTGTGATCGTCTATGAACATAGTCGAGACAATACGACAATTCGGTTCACACTTCGTGTGATCGTCTATGGATACAAGATCGAGACAGTACAACAACAAGATAACTTGTATGATTGACTATGGATACAACATCGAGACAATACAACAACAAAGTGTGTTATTTAATACTCCCTCCGTCCTAGTTTAGATGCCACAATAGGATTTTGCACAAAGATTAAGAAACACAAAGAGAATAGTTTTTTTTCCACAATTACCCTAGGTTAGTATTTAATGTTCCCAGTTTTAGATGTCTAGGTTTTTGTTGTTTTGTTGCAAAATTCAAATTAGAGGAAATATATAAAGAAACGTATTTAAGAGTGTGTCTTGAAAATTGAAATACACAATTCTCCAAATTATGGCATGATTCCAAGTTAGGGGCAAATCAGGATAAAAGGTGGAAAAATATGAAGTATAGCAAGTATTCTAGGACAAAGAAAATCCTCAATTTTAGCATCTAAACTAGGACGGAGGGAGTAATAGGTTTGGAAATCACCAAACTCTATAGGATCATTATTAAGTAATGCGGAGTTAACGTATATGTGTATTTTATTTTATTATAATAATAAATTATAATGCAGAAATCAAAGTAAAAGACACAACAAGATTTTGTTAACGAGGAAACCGCAAATGCAGAAAAACCACGAGACTTATTCCAGTTTTGAATACTCTCAGAATTAAGCCGATATACAAAATCTAATACCAACTTCGTATTGTTGAGACCAAGCAGACTACCCATAGATATTTAGTTCTCTCAGTATCCCTGCGCCTTCGACTTCTAGAGTCACTCTCGTGAATAGAAAGTCCTTTGGATCGTATTCCAAACAACAAAGAAAGAATCTGTTTGGTAACCACTTTAATCAATCTTGCTACAAGATATAGATGAGTCGTTGACAAAGGCTCTTCCATTTAATCTAATAAACTCATTTGTATGGTTAGATCAATCTAACTTTAACTACCGAAATAGTCAAATATAGATTCGCACTCAATCAATATAAAACTCAAACAGAAATATAGAGAATTCCGATCTCACGAAACTAATCAATTAAATATATCAAGATTAAATCGATTCTAGTTGGATCCCAGCCGATCAAGGTTTGTGCACACAATTCACAAGATATGAAAACTAATAAGAAATCTTCTTCGTATTCAAATCTTCTTTTATCTTCAAAACCTGCACAAAATCACTTGAATCTCTTGTGATCAATCACGCACAGAACGGAGTCTGTTAACAATGGATTATCATAAGATGTTTTTAGATCTAACAACATTTCTAAAGATCTCGTCGATACTTCGATCTAGTTTGAGTGAATCTTATATTAGAAGAGAAGATT
The DNA here is from genome assembly GCF_003573695.1 of Papaver somniferum. Classification (NCBI taxonomy): domain Eukaryota; kingdom Viridiplantae; phylum Streptophyta; class Magnoliopsida; order Ranunculales; family Papaveraceae; genus Papaver; species Papaver somniferum. Next base: position 166,722,608 of record NC_039358.1, on the reverse strand, counting down.
CTCAAGCATAAACAAACTAGGTGCAAACAAAGTTTCAAAAACCGTTAGTCAATCAAATCAAATCTAAAACTAATAACACCGCAATTATCTTGTTTCCCACCAACGGTACTTGTAGAGCTTCTTGATCCCGTAGAAGTCTTTAAACGAGCGTTCGTAAGAGATTTCACCTAATTAGGATACTTTCCTCTCTGAATAGACGGCTCCCCAGATTCAACAAGAAATGAAGTTTTCCTGGCTCTTAGAATAGTTTGCTAGAAATGCAAACTTAGGTATTTATAGACCAAGGATGTTTGGAGACCAACGAATTTCCAAAACCGAAAATATTCTCAAGATATGCAATTAATAGCAAAATTCGGTTTTCCTAATTCCAATAAATACTTGTTCAATATTTCCGAAATATCCCAATAGAAAATCTCCAATTAGTAAATGCACATTACTAATTTTTATTTTCAAGTGCTATACATTAATTGTTGTTAATTAATGCCTATAAAATCAAAAACCTTAATTAAACGATTCTTAATTTATTTTGCCACATCTTTGAACAATAAATGATAAGAGTTATTGCTCGTATTCAAATTATGTTGACATCTTTTTACTACAAATCCTTATTTCATATTTACATGGATTTGCATTCTTGGAATCGGTTATACCACACTTCCAAAACAAGTTTAGAATTGGTTTGCATGTATTCCAAGACTACTATGTGATTGGTTATACCAAATCACAATGGTTAGTTGTGTCCGGTCCTTCCAAGTCACATACATAGGTTCAATCGGTTATATACCAATCACTAGGATCGTTTGTACCTAAATATGGTACCTACATGTGATTGGTCACACCAGTTGCCCGAACCGGTTATACCAATTACAAGGATCGGTTCCATCTATACATGGTATCCACTTGTGATCGGTCACACCAGTTACCAGGACCGTTTACACCAATTACTGTTAGAGCACTGTTCGGTCAAACTCGCAAGCGTTGCTATCTCAAGATTGTTTGTCAAGTTTAGTTGCCAAAACTATAAGTCTTGATTTTTAGTATACTAATAGCTAAGTCTCAGACTAGGATAAAAAGTGTAGTTGAGCTCTAGACTCCACGGTGTTCATCATTCAAAGACGAAAAACTACTCAAAGAACTAGTGGAACTTCATCGACAAAATGGTAAGTGGAGACTTGAACTTATCTATCACTCAAAAGTCTACTTTACCTCCTATCTTGAGACAAAACTCGTATTGTTATATATACTATTATTATACACATGTAATATTTCGAGCTGAATTTATCTCGCTTATCTATTCTCGAAATATGTGTTGGTAAGCTTTCGCTTTGGCCAAGTTCATCTTTACTAGTGAAAAAGATGAAAAATCGCCTTGAAAATCGCTTTGACGAAAAATAATTTATGAACAACAACTATATAACGTCCTCTAAGAATGTTTCTGAAAAAACGGGGGTCTAACAACACCACCCAATATTTCGATTAGCAATCTGTATGGACTAACTCCAAAATACTTTACTAGAGAATCAACTAGACAGTCAGACTAAATCTAGATAAAAGTATCTCAAGGAGTTAATATCTCTCTCTTGATTTGATTTTTACTCAAGCTAAAAACAATAGCGAGTCTTTATCAAATACAAGGAATAACTTGGACTGTACCAAAGACCAATGTCCAAGGATCAATCAATATCAATCAACAACCAAAGGTTGGATTTCCAATTGATGATCACGAACGCACAACCTGTATTATTTCAATTATATAAAATATAATACGGAAAAGAAATAACACAGACACCAGAAATTTTGTTAACGAGGAAACCGAAAATGCATAAAAACCCCGGGACCTAGTCCAGATTGAATACACATTGTATTAAGCCGCTACAGACACTAGCCTACTCCAAGCTAACTTCGGACTGGACTATAGTTGAACCCCAATCAGTCTCCCACCGATCCAAGGTACAGTTGTACTCCTACGCCTCTGATCCCAGCAAGATACTCCACACTTGATTCCCTTAACTGATCTCACCCACAACCAAGAGTTGTTGCAACCCAAAATCACAGACTTGATAATAAACAGATCTGTCTCACACAGAAAAGTCTATCAAAGAATAAATCTGTCTCCCACAGATAAACCCTAGGTTTTGTTCCGTCTTAAGATATAAAATCAAGGTGAACAGGAACCAATTGATAATCCGGTATTATATTCCCGAAGAACAACCTAGATTAATCAATCACCTCTCTACAATCCTTCCTGACTACACAAGCGGATTGTCGAGGAATCACAAACAGTGAGACGAAGATGTTTGTGACTTCTTTATCTTTCCTATCAGAGAACTCTCACGATCTCAAGCCAATCAATCGATTATACTCGTACGATAGAAGATGCAAGATCATATCACACAACTAGGATAAAAGTAGTATCGGTCTGGCTTCACAATCCCAATGAAGTCTTTAAGGCGTTAACCTGATTTTAGAGAAGAAAATCAAAGGTTAATGGAGATCGACTCTAGTGGGCGCACTAGTAGCACACAGACGTGTGGGGATTTGTACAATGCTAGATGTCTCCTTTATATAGCCTTCAAATCAGGTTTTTTCCTTAGTTACAAAGCAATCCTTATTCACCGTTAGATGAAAACCTGATTTAGATTCAAGCTAATATTTCTCAACCGTTAGATCGAAAACTTAGCTTGTCACACACACTTGGGTAGACGTTTACTGGGTTTTTGAAAACCATGCCCAAACATGTACGTGTATGTTGGTTCAACATAGTGACCCAAAAGGTTAACCATAAGAGCATTTCATATTAACCTTGTTCTTCTTCACCATAACTAGTTCAGTTGACTCAAATGAGCTAGTTAAAGAGTTGTTCAATTGCTATGAGATCTTATGTAACTACACAAGACACAATTTAAACAAAGATGATTCGATTCGATTGAATCGGCTCATGAACATTATATCCACGGTTTGCATAAAGCATTCCTTAGTAATTTAAGTTTCATGTTCAGAGCACATCTTTAGATCATACCCTCTTAAGTTCACAAACAAGTTCGCGGACTTAAGTTAATCGGTTGAGTTTTCCAAACTCAGCAGAAATTCTCGGAAAGAGAACTTCCGCCAGTTCGCGGACTTAGCACACAAACGAGTTCTGGAAAATCCAGCAGAAATTCTCGGTCGAGAACTTCCGAAAGTTCGTGGACTGAGTCTGCGGACTGGGTTCGCGGACTTGGCAAGCCATTTCCACAATCCTCCCGATTTCTCTTGATCAACAGAGTTCGAAAACTTCGGTTCAAGTAATACATGGTTATGTAATCTAAACTCTCATTTCAATCATTGAGACATTCTCAGAGGACGCTATGTATCCGTTATTCACAGACCGATTTACGTCAGAGCAATTCTCAAAATGATTGAAACTTTTCATGACTTTCGTCACTAGGTGAAGATAAACGCTTTACCAACACATGATTTCGAGATAAAAGATAAGCAATGAATGCTCAGCTCGAAATGTCAAATGTGTATGATCTAGTCTATATAGCATACGACTTTTGTCTCATAAGAAGTAGGAGATAGAATAGATAGACTTTTGAGTGATAGATAAGTTCAAGTCTCCACATACCTTTTTGTTGATGAAGTTCCGCGGTTCCTTGTATAGATCTTCGTCGTTTTATGATGAATCTCCATGAACTCCTTGAGCTCAACTACACTTTTTTATCCTAGTCCGAGACTTAGCTATGTAGGATAGAAATCAAGACTCATAGTTTTGATCACTAACATTGACAAACATGCTTGAGATAGCAACGCATGCGAGGTCGACCGAGCTATGCTCTAACAGTTTCAACGATTGAAATGAGAATTTAGAATACATAACCATGGTTGTATATAAACATTGTGAGACAACTCATATGTGTGTAAGTACAATATCCTTGAACCAAAGTATGCGTACTTTGCTGCTCAGGAAAACCGGAACTAAAGTCCGCGTACCAATATGCGTACTGCCGGAAGTTCACATCCCGTGAATTTCTGCTGGAATTTGTGATCTGAAAACAAACTTAATCCGGGTACTTAAATCCGCGTACTAGTATGCGTACTTAAGTAGGTTATTTTCTAAAAACTGTTTAATTCGTGAACTAAGACATTTATATTTTAACGAATGCAATCTTTGCAAACCGTGGCTATAATGTTCATGAATCGATTCGAGTGAATCAAAGCTATTTTTGTTTCGATTGTGTCTTATATACTTCTATGAGATCTAAGCAATTGAAAAACTCTCTAACTAATTCATTTGAGTCAATTGAACTAGTTGTGGTAAAGAAGAATAAGGTTGATATGAAAGTGCTCATATGGCTAACCTATGATTAACTACCGTTGAACTAACGACTTGTACACGTTTAGGTACGGTTACTCAAACCTAACTGAAGTTACATTTCATATGTGTATAACAAGCTAAGATTCGATCTAACAGTTGAAATATATTATCTTGAATCTAATCAGGTTTTCATCTAACAGTGAATATTGAATGCTTTTTTACCAAGGTAGCATTGATTGCAAACCCTGATTTGAAGACTATATAAAGGAGAACTCTAGCAACTGGGAAACCTAATCCCTCACCTCATGTGTGATACTAGTTGTATAAGATAGAGTCGATTCTCCTTTAACCTTAGGTTTCTATCGAGACCCTGTAGGTTAACGACTTGAAGACTTCATTGGGATTGTGAAGCCAGACCCAACTATTTTATCTGTAGTTGGGTGATCTAATCTTGCTGTTTCTATCGTATTTGAGTACAATCGTATGATTGGCTTGAGATTAATTTCTCCGATAGGAAAGATAGAAAAGTAGTCACAAACATCTTCATCTCATCGTTTATGAATCCATAATGTCTTGTTTCGCTAGTCGATTAAGATTATTGTGAGGTGATTGATATTTCTAGGTTGTTCTTCGGGAATATAAGTTCGGGTTATCGGTTGGTTCCTTCTCACCTTGATTTATCAAAAGACGGAACAAAACTCGTAGGTATTTCTGTGGGAGACATATTTATCTATTCCTGTAGAATTTTCTGTGTGATACATATTTGTTTATTAAAGTTTTTGACTTTGGGTCGTAGCAACTCTTAGTTGTGGGTGAGATCAGCTAAGGGAATCAAGTGCGTAGTATCCTGCTGGGATCAGAGACGTAAGGAGCACAACTGTACCTTGGATCAGTGTGAGATTGATTGGGGTTCAACTACAATCCAGACCGAAGTTAGTTTGTAGTAAGCTAGCGTCTGTAGCGGCTTAATACAATGTGTGTTCAATCTGGACTAGGTCCCGGGTTTTTTCTGCATTTGTGGTTTCCTCGTTAACGAAACTTCTGGTGTCTGTGTTATTTCTTTTCCGCATTATATTTTATTATATAATTGAAATATCACAGGTTGTGCGTTGAATCTATCAATTGGTAAATCCAACATTTGTTTGTTGATTGAAATTGATTGATACTTGAACATTGGTCTTTGGTACCGTTCAAGTTAATTTCTCTTGTATTCAATTAGATTCACAGATTTCTATTTGCTTGAGTAAGTATTGAATCGAGAAATTGAGATATAACTCCTTGATATACTTTTTATTAAGATTGAGTCTGACTTTCTAGTTGATTCTCTTAAAAGTATATTGGAGTTAGTCCATACAGATTGCTAAGTGAAATATTGGGTGTGGTTGTTAGACCTACCACGCTTTTTCAATTGGTATTAGAGCATGCAAACACGCTTAAAGACCTTATAAGTCTGTATTTGTAGCGATCTGACTCTACGGACAAGAATTCTATCTCCATAAATGTACCACCAGTCTTCGATGGATCAAACTACTTGTGGTGGAAAATCGTTATGCATGCTTTTCTTCAAGCTCGTGATTTTCAAACATGGGTACGTGTTGTTAATGGATATGATCCTCCGTTTAACATGGAAAGCAATGTATCTATACCTAAGGATATTGGTAGATATAGTCCAGAAGAAATCCTAGCTGCAAAGCAAAATTCTGACGACTTGAATGCTATCATACATGCCATTACCCCAGATCTTGAGCATCATGTGACTACGTGCACAAAGTTTAAAGAATCCTGGGATATATTAGAAACCGTATTTGAAGGGAATACCGTGAAAAGAAGCTAGGCTTAAAAACCTAAATTCTGATTGGGAAAACCTTTGTATGGCAGATGAAGAAACATTTGATGATTTTAATCACAAAGTGTCTGAAATTGTTAATGCATCTTTTGCATTGGGTAAGACTATTCCTGAAAAGGACATTGTGATGAAAATTCTCAGATCATTGCCATCTAGATACGATTCTAAGAAGCATGCCATCGTTGAGGGAAATAACCTTGATACTCTTTCCAGAAATTCTCTCGTTGACAATCTTAAAATATTCGATCTTGAACTTAAACAAAGAGATGAGCGTCACCTGTTTAACAACCATGTTACCACATCTGATAGAAAGTCTCGACATCCTAAATTGATTGATAAAAGAGATGAGAATTTCTTTAATTCTACTCTGTCACTGCTTATATAACAACTTAAGAAAGCTCTTAGACAAAGCAAAAGAAAGTCTCAAAAGAGAGTTCGGTCAATCACTACAAAAGATAAGAAAGTTCAGAAAAAATATGTTAGCAAAACTAGTTTCAAGTGCTATAAAAGTGTCCATGATACTTCTAAGAGTCCTGATATGGAGTTGAGTGAGATAACTAAAGCATGGATGACTACTCTTAACTATTTTCCTAAGGATGATATTTGTGAATGTTCTCTTAACCTCCTTGTTGCTAATCACACTTGCCCTCCTAATAGCCATGATTATTCCATGATGAACAATCTTACTTCTCCAGAAGTGTTTCAACTGGAAAAGGAAACCTTGATTAAAAAGATTGAAAATCTGGAATGTCAATTGCTTAATTTAAAGCTGGAGATTGCCAATCGCAATTGTGATTCTTATGAGACATAACGAACCTCTTCGATTGGATGTTTTAAACATTCTCAGCAAGCTCCTCCTGACTCCATATCATTCTCGAGTCATCCTGACAAAAAGTATGACATGGAAAACCACAAGAATTCACCAAATATTTTGGTCTCCTTGTGTGAATATCAGGATGATCTTAAAGTTATTAGCACTAAAGATCATGAACAACTCTCTTCTGCTAAACGATGTTTGCAGAAGAAGAAAAAGAAATCTCTTATGAAATCCTCCTTCTTTGCAAAAGAGATTTCCAAAACGCTGCATAGTTTGCAAAAATCAACAGTCAATGTATTCAAGATTGTGCCAAAAGAAAGAAAGATTGACGTGCATAACTCTTCTTTCTCAAAGACAAAATAGAAACAAGGAATAACGAATACTTCATCCCCTTGTAAGAAATCTCCCAGTCTTGCATTGGATTGGAACAATTACACTCTGTAATTATGAGTATAACGATTCTTATCTTTCTATCTTGGACAAAAATCATTATCTTGAAGAGAGTTGTGATGAAATATTTCTGTTGATTCTCTAGGGCTATTTTGTTTCTGCTTGTTTGCTTTAGTCTAAAACCGTTTTTTCTCATGAACAACTTCTTCCTTTAAGTTTTTTTTTTTTGTATAACCAATTTCTGTTAGGGTTTTGGTCAAAGGTATTTTTGGAAATTTATCTCATATCTTCATTCCTTTTTAAGGTGAACATTTCCTCATTTGTTTGAAAATTTCATTTATCTCTTCAATCATGTCCTCTTCAAGTCTTTCAAGCAAAGAAAGTGATAATCGACTGTTCTTTTTCCCTCTAAGAAGATTCGCTTTGATTCTTCCGATAATGAGTTGTGCTCTGATAAACGTGTTTCTCTCCGGATGGGAACTGCTCTGTATCTCATTTTGATAAGCTCTCTTTAACCATGAATCTTGTATTGGAACAAGTACGTGCCCTGAAGAGTGAACTACAAACTTCTTCCAAGAGACTTGAAGAAAAGATGGATAATCTTGAATCCAGGATTGATCTGATCGAAGATGAGCTTGATGAATATATGGAATATGAGAAGAGTATTCAAAGTAAGTGAAATGTTTCATAGAAGTTGTTTTATTTTGTCTAGGAAATCTTCTTATGAGAATTTTATTCTTGTGTTTTTAGGAAGAATAACTAGAGTTTGGAGTAGCCATTATTGTGATTATACATAGCTATGTCCAATGATTTTCATCTTCTTTGTTTTTAGATTTATTTACTTAAATTCTAAAGTTTGTTTGGAAGATGATTTTTGCAGTATTAATCTTTATGGTTATATATATTGCAAATTGTTATGGGATATGTGTGTTTGCATCCGTGAACTACGATTGTCCCATACATGGTCAAAAGTTAAGTCTTTCGTATGTCGATATGCAGGTATTGATAAAGGATTGAATGAACTTTTGACAAAACAAAAGATAATACTATTGTATGTCATTATGCAAATATTGATGGAAGATAGGATGAGCTTTTGTTTACAAAGATTATGTCTATTATATGTCATTGTGCAAATGGTGATGAGAAATAGAATGAATCTTTGTCAATTCCATAGTATTGATCTTCTCTGATCCATATTTCTTATGTATGTACTGTGCGGCTCCGTAAGTTCTCTTATGTTGAGCATTTATGATTAAATTAATCATGGGTTCTCTTGTGGTTAATTTAATTGAGTTTTTGGATACAAATTCATATTCTTATGTGATTTGTTAATGTCCAAAGAAATCCTTCTTTTCTTTTGAAAGTAAGGTCACTCTTGTTGTTCTCTCGAGAATAAAATTTTATGGGGGAGAGTTCTTAATTGAACTTGTGCTTAATTGCCAAATCTTTGTGGGGAGTGCGGCTGTGGAATATTATAGGGGTTATATTATATCTTTATAAACTCTTTGATGAATGCATTTAGCTTCGGATATATGATTGCATCTAAAAAGTTGATATGTACTTTCTTTTGGTCATGAAGTGTCTCTATGGAAATTTCATGAGGACCACTAGTTTCCGTACCTTTGCTAATTTTATTGACAAAAACGGGGAGAATTAATGTGTAGTTCTCACTACAAATACATATGGTTTCGGATCATTATGTAAGGGGGAGTGGTTTTCATGTGAGATGAAGTATTGACTAAGGGGGAGTGATACATATTACCATAGTATTGTTGTCGAAGTTGTGATGCAATTGAACTTTGATGTTGTATAATAATACTATGACATTGTGTAATAATGATTGAGAGCTTTTGTTTTCTCATTGTTATGGATACGGATCTTCACCAACGATGATGCTGCATTGAATATCTTTGGAATCATTGGAATGCTTGGAAGTGACGAAGATTTCGAGTAATGTTGAAGAACCAAGAGGATCATGCATGTGGAAGAGAAGCTGGAAAGTTTATTTATTTTGTATTCCATATGTATTGATAGTTTTGTCACTAAAATTGACAAAGGGGGAAATTGTTAGAGCACTGCTCGGTTGAACTCGCAAGCGTTGCTATCTCAAGCTTGTTTGTCAAGTTTAGTTTCCAAAACTATAAGTCTTGATTTCTAGTCTACTAATAGCTAAGTCTCGGACTAGGATAAAAAGTGTAGTTGAGCTCTAGACTCCACGGTGTTCATCATGCAAAAATGAAGAACTACTCAAGGAACTGGTGGAACTTCATCGGTAAAAAGGTATGTGGAGACTTGAACTTATATATCACTCAAAAGTCTACTTTATATCCTATCTTGAGACAAAAGTCGTATTGCTATATAGACTATGATTATACACATGTACTATTTCGAGCTGAGTTTATCTCGCTTATCTATTTCTCGAAATATGTGTTGGTAAGCTTTCGCTTTGGCTAAGTTCATCTTTACTAGTGACGAAAGTCATATTAGTTTCAATTACTTGAAAATCGCTTTGACGAAAAATAGTTTGTAAACAACAACTGTATAACATCCTCTAAGAATGTTTCAATGATTGAAATGAGAGTTTAGAATACATAACCATGGTTGGATATAAATATTGTGAGACAACTCATATGTGTGTAAGTCCAATATCCTTGAACCAAAGTATGTGTACTTTGCTGCTCAGGATAACCGGAACTAAATTCCGCGCACTGTCGGAAGTTCACGTCCCGTGAATTTCTGCTGGAGTTTGTGAACTGAAAAAAAACTTAATCCGGGTACTTACGTCCACGTACCAGTATCCGTACTTAAGTAGGTTATTTTCTAAAAACAGCTTGATTCATGAACCAAGCCATTTATACTTTAAGGAATGCAATCTTTGCAAACCGTGGCTATAATGTTCATGAATCGATTCGAGTGAATCAAAACTATTTTTGTTTCGATTGTGTCTTGTATACTTCTATGAGATCTAAGCAATTGAAAAAGTCTCTAACTAGTTCATTTGAGCCATTTACTAGTTGTGGTAAAGAAGAATAAGGTTGATATGAAAGTGCTCATATGGCTAACCTATGGTTAACTACCGTTGAACCAACGACTTGTACACGTTTAGGTATGGTTACTCAAACCTAGATGAAGTTACATTTCATGTGTGTATAACAAGCTAAGATTCGATCTAACGGTTGAAAGATATTAGCTTGAATCTAATCAGGTTTTCATGTAACAGTGAATATTGAATGCTTTGTTACCAAAGTAGCATTGATTACAAGCCCTGATTTGAAGACTATATAAAGTAGAACTCTAGCAACTGGGAAACCTAATCCCCACACCTCCTGTGTAATACTATTTGTATAAGCTAGAGTCGATTCTCCTTTAACCTTAGGTTTCTATTGAGACCCTGTAGGTTAACGACTTGAAGACTTCATTGGGATTGTGAAGCCATACCCAACTATTTTCTCTGTAGTTGCGTGATCTGATCTTGTTGTTTCTATCATATTTGAGTACAATAGTAAGATTGTCTTGAGATTAATTTCTCTGACAGGCAAGATAGAAAAGTAGTCACAAACATCTTCGTTTCATCGTTTGTGATTCCGTAATATTTTATTTCGCTAGTCGATTAAGATTATTGTGAGGTGATTGACAATTCTAGGCTGTTCTTCGGGAATATAAGTCCGGCTTATCGATTGGTTCTTGTTCACCTTGATTTATCAAAAGACGGAACAAAACTCGTAGGTATTTCTGTGGGAGACAGATTTATCTATTCTTGTAGGCTTTTCTGTGTGATACAGATTTGTTTATTAAAGTCTTCGACTTTGGGTCGTAGCAACTCTTAGTTTTGGGTGAGATCAGCTAAGGGAATCAAGTGCATAGTATCCTGCTGGGATCATAGACGTAAGGAGCGCAACTGTATCTTGGATCAGTGTGAGGTTGATTGGGGTTCAACTACAGTCCAGAACGAAGTTAGTTTGTAGTAGGCTAGTGTCTGTAGCGGCTTAATACAATGTGTGTTCAATCTGGACTAGGTCCCGGGGTTCTTATGCATTTGCGGTTTCCTCGTTAACAAAACTTCTGGTGTCTGTGTTATTTCTTTTCCGCATTATATTTTGTTATATAATTGAAATATCACAGGTTGTGCGTTGAATCGATCAATTGGTAAATCCAACCTTTGGTTGTTGATTGAAATTGATTGATACTTGAACATTGGTCTTTGGTACCGTTCAAGTTAATTTCTCTTGTGTTCAATTAGACTCGCAGGGTTCTATTTGCTTGAGTAAGTACTGAATCGAGAAATTGAGATATAACTCCTTGATATCATTTTTATTAAGATATTGAGTATGACTGTCTAGTTGATTCTTTTAAAAGTATATTGGAGTTAGTCCATACAGATTTCTAAGTGAAATATTGGGTGTGGTTGTTAGACCCCCGCTTTTTCAATTACAAAGATCGGTCACACAACACTTATGATCGGTCACACCAATTACTAGGATCGGTCACACCAATTAGAAGGATCGATCATACCATCACATGGTGATTATTTAGGATCGGTTACACCAATTACCAGGACCGGTCTTACCAAATTATAAGTCTAGGAAATGTGATCGGTTATACCAAGATACATAACCTGAGTAAAGTTCGGTTCGACCAAATCACACATATTGGTCATCCAAAGATATGCAATGATTAGCAAGACCAATAATCCTATCGATTTCCCTTTTTATTCACAAAACAAGTTTATGAATGTACTTCCTTTAAACAAATGTAAAATATTGTTTCATAGGATGAAATCTTTACCATAACCCATACACATAATCATAGCAATATATACAAGATTATGTCGATGTCATATCTACGAAGTTCAAAAGATAAGCGTTATACTTCGTAGTCTAATTCCTTAATACTATGATCATATTATTATGATCATGTCACATAACTAGAGTATAATATACAATATATATACAGTATGTACAACTTTGCAGTTATGTTTTCAATATGCACGACTTGAAAGATACGTTAGGAATGAAACAAGTTCAAGTCAGTATTACTAACTTCAAGGGGAAGGATGATGTCGTCGTTGTAGTTTGTTACTTCTTAACATTCTTCAGGTCTTCAGAGTAATACTTGTATGTCTCAACATTCCTAGACTTTCTAGTCTAACCTAAACGAAGTTGACTCTTGTATTTAATCAAGCGACTCTAGATGAGCTTTCATGACAACCAAACTTGACATACCAATGCTTGGTGAGTTCAACCGAGCTATGCTCTAACAATCTCCCCCTTTGTCAATTTTGGTGACAAAACTCTTATTATATATGGAGCTAAACGAATTACAAAATAATTCATTCTTCATACGCTTGATTCTAGGTTTCAACGACACAATATCCTGTATATATGCAATCAATAAATGTCATTGTTGACATTTGAATAAAAAAATCTTTTACTCCTCCCAAAGGCAAGCTAGGTAAATATTCAATCCGAACATATTTGTTATTCCCCTTTTGTAGTCTTAATACTATATAGCAATATGATATGTTTCTCCCCCTTAGTCAATGCTTTACTCTTTCGTTAGATATAATGTTTAAGCACAATTGTCCTTTCCTAGTGATTAAAAATCACTTGTTTATGAAAATGCGGGGTCTAACAACCACACCCAACAATTGGTTTGCAATCTGAGAGGACTTACTCCAATACACTTTCTAGAGAATCAACTAGACAGTCAGACTCAATCTAGAGTAAAGTATATCAAAGAGTTTTAATATATCTGTATCACAATGTAATCAGCAAATCAAACAGATAGAAATCCGCGAGCCTGATTATTATGTGAAACAACTTGAACGGTACCAAAGACCAATGTTCAAGTGTCAATCAATGAAAATCAATAACCAAAGGTTTGGATATTTTAATTGATTGATCTTAACGCAAAACTTGTGATATTTCAATTATATAAAAAAATATAATGCGGAAAAGAAATAACACAAACAACGGAATTTTGTTAGCGAGGAAACCGCAAATGCAAAAAAAAATCCCGGGACCTAGTCCAGATTGAACACCACACTGTATTAAGCCGCTAAAGACACTAGCCTACTACCAATTAACTTCGGACTGGACTATAGTTGAACCCTAATCAATATCACACTGATTCAAGGTACAATTGTGCTCCTTATGTCTCTGATCCCAGTAGGATACCGATAGACACATTTATGTGTCTAATATGTCTCAATTGTACGTATTGTTAGTGCTTGATTTTGTATTTATTTTGTTATTTTATGTCTTTGTAGGTATTTATAGAGAAATAAGCTCTTGCGGCGAAATTGGCTCGAAAAGTGGTGTTTTACACCCAAGGATAAAGTACTAAAGGCACCCCAGAAAAAGTTGGAAAAACCCCAGAAAAATTACTAAAGGCACCCAATGGGAATGTGTTATTCGAACTCCAGAAACGGATAAGGCGCGACCACTGGATAAGGGGTGTCCTTCTTCTAAAATTCAAATTTCATTTTTGGCGGGAAAATTTCCTTCTTCACTGGCAGATTTTTGATCGAAGTTTTGAACGTGTTCTAGGGAGATTCAATGGCTGATTTTTGGTAGGAAGTTGTGATATGGCCTAGCAAACACGTTGTGGGATTTTGGTTCGATCAGAATTAGCTAGAATCGGCTAGGCAATCCACGAGTTGCAAACAGGGAAAACACGTACAGGGAGAAGATATCCACGGGTTCTGGAAGAATTTGTACGTGTTCTGATGATGTGTAATGACTTGAACGACTTGTTGGAGCGTGACAAAGATAATCAGGGATAGTTTTCACGTAATTGACAGCTGCAGATACGTGATCGAGATAAAAAAAGGAAAGAAAAATATATCGTTTACTGCCGAGTAATGGGAGAATATTTGGAGTGATTGAGCAAGATTTTATGAGGCTGTTGGGTATAAAAAGGATTCTCGAGAGTCATAGAAGGGGATGGAGAGTTGGGGGAGAAAGAGAACACAACAAAAACGAAAAATCAGAGTTTCAAAAACCTCCATTGCTGCTGTTGCACCAAGAACACGAAGAACATAAGACCCACACTGAGCAGTCTTATTTTGCTAAAAATTTTGCGACACACAAGCAACAGTCTTATTTTGCTACAGTTATTGCCACACAGCGGCAGCAGTCTTAGAGCAACAGTATCAGTGACAAATAGTGTGGGTCGTTCTGATTTGTAACAAATATAATTGTTACAGACCCGGTTTTAATTGTTGTTCCTCCCTTTTCATCCTTGTAAGCACCTTTTTGGGCAATGAAAAATTCCTTTGAGTGTGTTTTCACCATGAGAAGCTAAACCCCACCACCAGGACAACGGAGGAAGCAACTTTTCATGATTGTGGTAAATGAATTAATTCTTTTATTGACTTTTTGCATAGATTTAATTGCTTTATGATTTCTATTAATTACTTGTTATTTTGTTAGATGCCGCATGCTTATTTTTAATTACTTCAGTTGCGTCATGCTTTTAACTTACAAATAATATTTTACGAAATCTATTTTTGGCAAAGAACTAGAGTCACAACTTCTTTTGTTTGAGCTATATTGTCTAGAAGTAATGACTGAACCACAACAATATGAAAAGTGGTGAAATCCCGAGTCCCGGTCTCTCTTCATCCTGTGACAAATTTTGTATATATATTTTTCCTTATTTTATTTATTGAGTCTTAAAACAAATTCTCAACAAATCTGAGTGAACGAATCATCTTACTACAACATCATTGAAAAATACCATCAGATACTACGCACTTGATTCCCTTAGTTGATCTCACCCACAACCAAGATTTGCTACGACGCAAAGTCGAAGACTTGATAAACAAATATGTCTCACACAGAAAAGTCTATAGGATTGAATAAATCTTTCTCCCACAGAAATACCCAAGAGTTTTTGTTCCTTCTTTTGATAAATCAAGGTGAACATGAACCAATTGATAAACCAGACTTATATTCCAGAAGAACAACCTAGTATTATCAATCACCTCACAATAATCTAAATCGTATGATGGTGAAACTAGATATTGTGGAATCACAAACGATGAGACGAAGATGTTTGTGATTACTTTTTATCTTGCCTATAGGAGAAATTAATCTCGAGTCAATTATTTCAATTGAACTCAATACGATAGAATCGGGAAAGATCAGAACACACAACTACAAAAGAAATAGTTGGGTCTGGCTTCACAATCCCAATGAAGTCTTTGGTTAACCTACAGGGTCTCGATAGAAACCTAAGGTTAAAAGAGAATCGACTCTAGTTATGAAACTAATAACACACAGGAGGTGTGGAGATTAGGTTTCCCAGTTTCTAGAGTTCTCCTTTATATAGTTTTCAAATCAGGGTTTGCAATCCAAGTTACCTTGGTAACAAAGCATTCAATATTCACCATTAGATGAAAAACCTGATTCAACCAAGCTAATATATTTCAACTGTTAGATCGAACTTAGCTTGTTACACACAAATGAAATGTACCCTCATTTAGGTTTATGTAACCGTACCTAAACGTGTACACCATGTTGGTTCACAAATAGTCAACCGAGGTTAGGCATATGATTACTCTCATATCAACCTTATTCATCTTACCGTAACTAGTTCAAATGACTCCAATGAAACTAGTTAAAGAGCCGTTCAATTGCTATATTCTCATAGAAGTATACAAGAACACAATTGAACAAAAAATCGATTTTATTCACTCGAATCAATACATGAACATTATAGCCACGGTTTGCAAAGATTGCATTCCATATTTTTATAAATGTCTAGGTTCATGTACAACCGATTTTAGAAAGAAACCACTTAAGTATGCATACTTAAGTAACCGGATTTGAGTTTGTTTTAGTTTTCAAACTCAACAGAAATTCACGGACGTGAACTTTCCGCCAGTATGCGTACGGGTACACATACTTTGGTAACTGGTTTGAGTTGGGTTTTGATTTCCAAACTCAGCAGAAATTCACACACGTGAACTTCCGCCAGTATGCCTACGGGTACGCATACTTATCCAGTCTCCATCAACCATTTAGTACACACACAAGTATGTATACATTTGGTTCCCGGTTTTGAACTTACACACAAATGTGCGAACACACTATATGCTTATATCCAAAGATGGTTACATGATTCTAAGCTCTTTATTTCAATCATTGAAACTTTCTTAGAGGATGACAATAGTCGTTTTCACACACTATTAGCATCAAAGCAATTTTCAAGATATTAAAATAATCATTATCGAAACATTCCAAGTCTACACCAAATGATTATATCACACAAACCATGTAAGATGTTACTCGGCAATTTTCTCATGATATAGGATGAACTTGGTCGAAGTGAAAGCTTGCCAACACATATTTCGAAAAATATGTAAGCGAGATAAACTCAGCTCGAAATCTCAAATGTGTATATAGAAAACAGTATTGTAATACGACTTATGTTTCAAAATAGGAGATAGAGTAGAAATAGACTTTCCAAGTGATAGATGATCTCAAGTCTCCACATACCTTTTGTCAATGAAGTTCCACAAGCTCCCCTTAGTAGTTCTTCATCTTCAAATGATGAACGCCGTGAAAAATATGCTCAACTACACATAGGCTAGAAATCAAGACTTATAGTTTTGATCACTAACATTGACAAACATGCTTGAGATAGCAACGCATGCGAGTTCGACCGAGCAGTGCTCTAACAGTTTACTCCATATATTTCTCCCACTTTTTGTCACAAAATAACAAAGGTTCAAGCAAATAAAGGACAAACCGAAAGGATCTTACAAATCTAAAAGACTTATATACAACCTATAAGAGTTAAGCACGATGTTTTTACATACCACTTTAGATAACCAATATCAAAATCGAAACTACAAAAGTAATTTAGTTTCAATATGTTATCAAGGAAACAATTGCCCAGAGTAATTTTCCCTAAAATCCAACATTTCGACTAAGATACACAATTCCCTTGTTGTACTGATTGCTTATGTACAATCGTTTGTTTCGATAAGACCAAAATAAATATCAGAATTAACTTTATTTTTCTCATAAGGCTCTAATTATTCAGACAATAACTTTGACCTTTACCTTTAGACAAGACAAACACTAGGTTAGTTAACTAGTTCTTCTTGTCAAGGCATTCGGTCAAACTTGAGTAAATGAATCCTCCAATTGATAAGTCTAATTAAGATCAGAATTAACTTAGTTTCTCTTATTCGGAATCAATTGGACTAAACAAATGATCCCGTATTTTTTTAAACCACAAAAAAAATATACAAACCAAAATAAATTGACTTGCACAATTATTTTCTTAATCGGAAGCAAATGAACAAATATAAACATTACAACACCGCAATTGCACCGAATTTCATTAAGCAAAAACACTTGATACCCAACAATAAAGAAGATACCAAAAAATAAGTCAAATAAATCGACAATCCTTTTCTTCTTCAACTACTTCTTAGATATTTTGATTCACTATAGGTTGTTAAGATTGTGTCTAGCCCAACTCTTGGATTAGTTTCATTTGGATAACTCGTTGTTTTCTTAATTCGAACATCATTATATAAAAGATTCGCGATTTATTAATTTTTGTATCAACATTTGTTGGCGAAATGATTAGCGATTCTGGTTTGAAAGAAAAAAGTAGGTAATGGTTCAGAACAGGCAGAGCATCCCCTTTTAGTTTTAGGTTTAGGTTTAGATGTTTCACGAATTAGGGTATTAGTTATAGGTTTATGTATAAGGAAGGATCCACGAACAATCTTATATGACCACTATCTTACAAGATTTGCACTAATTTTTCTTTAGATTTTAAACGACAATGAATTTGAAGTTAATAGTTTGATGATGCGTTCCTCTTATTAAACTATGGATTCGTACCGAAAATGAGAAAAGTTGAGATACCAAACCTCACAATCTACCGATTTTAACTTGACTGTTGATGTTCAAAATGGTAGATAGTGATGTTATATGTCTCGGATTGTACTAATTTTTTATAGGATTTTTGTCGAGTTCCATAAGAAGAACGTATCCCCAAAGTATTGACTTCAAATTCATTGTTGTTTGGAATCTAAATAAAAAGTGTGCAATAGTGTCCATGTAAGATTGTCTATGAATCCTCCCTCCGTATGTAAATTCTTGACATCCTTTAGATTTATCATCCTAACCTGACTGGCTTTAAATTTAGCAACCCCAAATTTTACGAGGATCTAGAAGCCAATTATGTTCTTGACAATAAATTTTCCCATAAATAGAAATTAATCTTCCTTTCTTATCTAAGGTATAATCCGTCTTCTCCAAACACGGTAAAATTTCGATAATTTAATAGCCTTGGGACTGCTAAATTATATCAATTTAGTGAAGTATCAATTATATCAAGTTATTAATATATCGAACATTCCAAATTTAATTTTGAATTTCGAAAAGAAATGTATTGTGTGTAAATGTATATATTTTGGTGTTAAAAATTAAAATAGTAAGAAAAGTAAATAAAATCAATCCAGAACTTCTCAGGACTACAAAAAAAAATTAAAGATAAAAGTCCAATAATATATAAATATGAACAAGAAACAAACAACTGTGGGTTCTTATTTAATATATATAAGGCACCATAATATAATGGTATTACACCGATTATTAATTTATAAATTAGTTAGGGTCAATTTGAAACTTAATATTTTTATTATCTTATAGATTTAGCATGCTTATTAATTTAGCACACTATCCCAAACCAGGACTCCAAAAAAAATTATTTTAGAAAAATTATTAATTTATCCTGGGTTATTTTAACGAACTTCTACTGTATAAGTACATCACTGATCAATTGAAATGATATTTTTATCCAGAGATGACAATATCACTTACTGTACAAGTACATCCAAAAATTACGGAAATGATATTTATTAAACAGAGATGACAATGACTCTTACTGTACAAATACTGATACAGGTGTATCTTTTTTTTTATCTTTTTTTTTTTTCCAGAAGCCCAAAATTTTATTAGAAATAAACAAAGTTAAAGATGCAACCCAAATAAGAAACCAAAAAAAAAAGGAAAACAAAGCAAAAACAAAACAAAACTTGAAGCAGATCCTAAACAAATCTATAATAAGGCTTCCCTGGGAATTCAAGACTTAACAAGCTGCTAGGTATTTCATTGAAGCTCAAACTTTGTCCCTTCTGCAGATGTACTCCCTTCTTAGCAAAATGGTCAGCAGAGAAGTTGATTTCTCTATACACATGTTTGAAAGTTATTAAGTGAATGCTAGCCATAATTCTTTGCCATCTTGCCAGGAGGAACCAAGGGATCTTCTTTTGTTGTAAAGCTGTAACACACATCTTAGAATCAAATTGCAGGATTAAGTTGAAAAAATGATGCTCAACTGCCCGTTACAAATCTTTGATACAAGAAATGAATTCTGCAACTTAGTTAGTGGTAACCCCCAGACCACCATATTCTGCAAAAATGAATGCACCAACATGATTTCTCACTATAAAACCATAGCCAGCAGTACCTGGATTCCCTCTATGAGCCCCATCACAGCATAAAAGCAGTTCATTCTCATTTGGCAGATGAAAAAATAGCTCAATTATTCTTGTTCTTTTCATTTTCCTAACTTGGATATAAAAGTATTCTAAGATGTTTTTCTCAGCATCAAAACCCCACATTAATCCTTTTAGTCTTCCTTCACAATCATTGACCATTCTTGTAATTCTTAGTTGTAACTTGGTTATCACATGCTTCTCATCATCGTAGTATATTGCATTTCTAAGAAACCACAGTTCAACCATAGAAATATAAGAACTTATAATCCATAATTATTTAACCACGAGACTAGAGTTTTTATGTATTTTCAAAACATCCTCAAAAGAATTTGGCTTGGGGAAGAGAAAGATACCTGAAAGCCAGCTCCACAGCTTGTTACTGAATTCACATTTCCATAAAATATGATCCGTACCATCTTCTCCATCACGGAAAATGTAGCATCTAGAAGCAAAATAAAAACCCTTTTTTCTCAGATTTTCCTCTGTTGCACAAACTTGTCTAGTAATCTTCCAAACTTTTGCAGAGATCGAAGGGGTTACTGTAGGATTCCAGATATTTTTATACCAATGCAATTTTGGCTGATGAAATCTAATTTTATTCACAGCATCAGAAACTGTGAATTGCCCAGAATGACTGTTACTCCAGATTAGTAAGTCGTCACCTTCTTTAAGAGTAGGTAACTGATCAATATTGAAAAACTGTAGAAAATCTTCATGGAAGCACCAATGATTATAAACAATCATATCTTGAACTTTCAAGTGAGGATGCAAGGCAATATAAGGATGATTAGGAAATAACTTACAAATTGGTTCTTCAAAAATCCATCTGTCAGTCCAAAGAGAGATTTTAGACCCATTACCAACAATCCATCTAGTGCTCTCATTGAATTCAGGAATGACCCATTTAATACCATTCCACACAAAGGATCTTCTGTAGTAAGTAATCCAGTTCTCATTTTTATCCATGTATTTAGAAAGAAAGAATTTGGCCCATTCATCATGACAGTGAAGAATTCTCCATATGAGCTTCATTAAGAGAGCTTTATTCATATCTTCTAATTTTATGATTCCAAGACCTCCTTCTTCTTTAGAAGTACAAACATTATCCCACGTTAGAGTAATACATTTTCTCTCTTCAGCATTGCCAGTCCATAAGTAATTTCTAATAATTTTTCACAAGCTCCTAAAACCTTTCTAGGCCATTTATAAATGGACAGGTTATAAATTGGAATACTATTAAGGACATGATTTACCAAAGTGAGTCTAGCTTGGAAGTTTAGAAGCCTACCACTCCAAGCAGCTAGTCTAAGACGCATATAATCAACCAAATGCCAGATATGAATAATTTCATTTTACCTTGAGCAAGAAAAACTCCCAAATACTTGTCAGGAAAAGATGAAAGATCCATTTGGAAATAATCAACAATTTGTCTCTTTCTTGAATCAGAAGTACCATCTACAAAACATTTGCTCTTAGTAGCATTAACCACTTGACCAGAAGCAACTTGGTATTCCATTAGAAGGGCCTTCATATTTTCAATACTTTTCTTACCTCCATTCCAAAACAAGAAGATGTCATCAGCAAATATTAAATGAGTGGGATAGATACCATTTCTTATCACCATTGGTTGGATTTTATTGTCCATGACTAATTTATGAATATTTCTACTGAGAACATCTTGAGCAAGAATAAACAGAATGGGAGAAAGTGGGTCTCCCTGTTAAGGCCTCTACTAATACCAAAGAAGCCAATTGGGCCACCATTAAGCATAATTGACATTTTAGTAGAATGAAGAAGAACCATGATCCAATTACAAAATTTAACAGAAAAACCAAACTTTTTTAAGGCTCGGTATAAGAATTCCCAGCCCATAGTATCATAAGCTTGTGATATATCTAATTTGAGACCCACATTACCCCCTCTTCTAGTTGTTGACATTTCATTTACCAACTCAGAAGCTAGTAAAATTTGCTCATGAATGTTGCTATTTTTAATAAAAGCATATTGTTGCTGAGAAACAAGATTTGGCAGATAACTAGTAAGTCTCTCAGTAATAATCTTGGTGATAATTTTAAAGCAGAAGTTGCTAAGGCCAATTGGTCTAAAGCTTTTAGCAGTTTTAGCCCCTTTCATTTTAGGAATCAAGACAATAAAGTTGGAGTTCATACCACTAGGAATCATGTTGTTTTTCCAGCAGAACTGAACAATATCCAATAAGTTGCTTTTGATGATTTCCCAAGCTGCTCTATAAAAAACTCCAGTAAATCCATCAGGACCTGGTGCACTATCAACATTCAAATTAAAAACAACTTTCTTGAGTTCATCTTCATCAGGACATCCCTCAAAAAAAAGATTGTCAGCATCAGAAATAAGTTGAGGCACATCATCAAAAATTGAATCATTAATCTGAACTGACTGATATTCAAATTTCTTCTTGAAATAGTCAATTAAAAGATCAGAAATACCTTATTGAGTAGTTATGATATCACCATAACCATTATCTAACTCAGTGATTGTATTTTGAGTTTGTCTCATTTTTATACTAGTATGGAAGAACTTTGTATTCACATCATCATCCTTGATCCAATTTTGTCTAGCTTTGTATCTCAAAAAAGTATGATAATTATTTGCAGCCACTTCATATTCACCTCTAGCAGTAACCAAATTGTTTAATAAAGATATGTTAGAAGGATCAGCATCAGATTTAATAGTTTTTTTCATAACCTTTTCTTCAGCTTTTTTTAAATTTACTTGAACACTTCCAAAGACTTCCCAGTTCTAAGCCTTAAGACATTTTTTCAATCTCTTTAGCTTGTTCATAAAGATAAAGATAGGATTACCAGTAATTTCTTTATTCCATGAATCAATAACAACTTGTAAGAAGGAAGGATGAGAAAGCCACATTTGCTGAAATCTAAAAGGGGTATTAAGAGCTCTATCAATAACAATATCATAACAATAAGGGGACCATGATCATAAATTAATTCATCTAGCAGCTACATGGTAATGCCATCCACTAAAAGTATCTAGCCATTTCAAATTAAAAAGGGCTCTGTCCAAGTTACATAGAATTCATTTACTCCCAACTCTGCCATTACACCAAGAGAACTCTAAACCACTTTTAGGAGCCTGAATTAGCCCACAAGAATCCACACAATCATTAAAGTCACTCATTGCAGAAATAAGAGGACTCCTACCACCTTTTTTCTCATCAGCATTTAAAACAATGTTAAAATCACTTATGATTAACCAAGGTTTATCAAGCAAGCTTATTTCATATAAATCCTTCCACAATTATCTTCTACTCACTATATAAGAATTATCATGAATACCAGTCACCAAAACACCACCAACTTCCACAATAATACATTGACTAGAAGTTTTAACCACAATAAGAGCTTGAATAGAGCAATTCCAAAACAACCAAATGTTTCCTTTATTATTATCTTTAGAGTTATGAATTATTTGATTACGCATACCAGGAAGTTTAATTCCACATTTTTTAACTTTAATTTTGGGTTCCACAATCCACACAAGAGATGGATTATTTGTCTTCACTAAAGAATATAATTTGTTCTTGGCCTTTTGTCTCTTAAGGCCTCTAAGATTCCAAACTACTTTCATTTGAAATGAGGTTGGGGAGGAGGAGTTAAAATCCATTTATCAACCACATGCTTCAAAATTTCTTTACTATCCTTTCTTGTAACCACTGAACTAGTTTTAACTACTGGTGGTTTTTTCTTTCCAGTAACTTTACTACTCTCATTAGGTTCAGAGATATACTAAGTTATAATGTTATCCTTTTGTAAAATAGTAACAGGTTGAGATATTGAGCTAAATTCTAATAAGCTTGAAGAACTGACCTCCTTAATTTCACCATGGCCCGATCCTCAGAGCTTAACTCACCCGATTTTTTTGTTATCTCTCAAGATAATTTCTTTATTATCTTTCTTCTTTTAGGAACTTAGTAATTCTCAAATTAGATTGAGGGTAGAATTGTACTTTAAGTGGGAATACTGATTTACGGCAGTAACCTAGATAAGGAAATATTTTGAGATATAGAATTACTCCTAGATAAGAAAATATTCCTAGACAAAGAACCATTCCTAGAACAAGGTAACATTCCTAGAAAGGGTAATATACCTAGAAAAGGGATTATTCCTAGATAAAGAAATAAATTCCTAGAAGGTTTGAGAAACCAAACCAAAAGCTACAAATAGAGATTTTTAGCTCATAGCTAAGGACATATAGAAAGTGTGGTTTTACTCCTAGAAAATGAGGTTTGACACACAAACCTAGGGAAAGCTTGTAGATAAATACCTAAGTTATTGTCAGAATAAGCTTAACAAACAGTTTAAGGTTATCTCTTGTTTAGAGAGATTGTGAGCGTAACAAAGAGAGAATTGTAATAGTTTTCTTATTCATAATCCACAAAAGATAAATTTCTTCGAATTTGGTTTTGGTGTTTTCAGTTTTCTAGTTTTCGTCTGATATTATTTTGAATTCATCCTCTATAATAATAGCCACCAAGGTAAAGAGATCATACGTATCAAGTTGGTATCAGAGCAGGTTTGTTTCTTTTAGGGAATATTCCTGTGGTTTATGGTCTTTACTAGATCTCTCTACCAGCAACTTTGTGAGGTACTCGAGAAGCTAGAAGACGTTAGGAGAACAATGGAACAAAAGATGGGTAAGTCGTATGATGATAAACTACAAAAGAAAAGGTGGTTGCGCTACAAACAGACATGAAATGAATTCAAACTACACTTAAAGAATTGACTGAATGTATTCATTCTCATACACCCAAGTCAAAGACGAAGAAAAATGCTACATATTCACCTAGGGTTTCAAAATATATGGAGTAAGAAGAATATGAGGAAGAAGAGAACGAAGAAGAAAAAATGTGAATTTCTTAAACGCTCTACTTTAACTAAATTTCATGGTAAGAATCTGAAAAATTATTTTCGTGTTGGTATTTCACTTTACGATGGGAGTGTCGATATGGAAAAATTGAATGATTGGATTGAAGGTTTAGAGACGTGTTTTTATTTCTTTGAATATGGTTCAAAGAAAAAGATTGCTTTCGCGACATTGAAGCAACAAAAGCATGCTCTAACATGGTGGAAATCTTATCAAATGAAAAACCTAGGTAAGGAAGCATTGTCGTGGAAAAGATTCAAGAAAGTTGTAACGAAACAGTTTTATCCGGTTAGCTACCTTGAGGAGAGATGGTTCAAGTGGTACAACTTGAAGCAGTCCTCTAACCGAATCGTGCAAGAATATACTTTGGAATTTCTATAACCGAATCAAGCTATGGTTTTGGATTTAAACTTAGGAGATTATGTTATCTATATGAAGTATATCTCCGGGATCCATGAGTATATGCGGAATAAGCTGAAGTTGTTGTTGGTTGATATTATTTCTGAAGCAAGCATGAAAGCTAATGTCATTGAAGGAAGGCTTAAGAAATCTGATGTGGAAGGAAACACCAAGGGGAAGTCTTGAGGTTTCATCGCTAAAGGAGATGAAACAAGCAAAGGGGAATGGAAGTCTAGCGACAAAGTTGGTTTAGTTTGCACTCATTGCGAACAAACATGACATGTTATCGACAAGTGTTGGATGAATTATCATAATCTAAAAACAAAAGAGTTGTAGAAGAAAGAAGCCAAAAAGAAATCACTAGTCGCACAAGCTCCAATAGAAGTCCAAGGACTAACGGAACCCAAATAAAATCTCTCTCTTATGGCAGGAAAAAAAATAAAGACCTTTAAAAGATGACCTTAGGGAACGACTCTTCACAGTTAAGATGTAGGTTAAGAAAACACTTATAGATGATGTTATTCACCCGGAAAGTCAGAAGAATTTAATTTCACATTCTTTGGTACAAGAGTTGGGTTTGAAGATTTTCAAACATCCGAAACCCTATCCTTTAGGGTGGCTTCAAAAGGAAGGTGGTTTACAGGTTGCAGAGAAGTGTATGTTCAAGTTTGTTTTTGATGAGTCATACATTGATGAGGTTACATGCGATGTGGTTCCATTAGATGTTTTTCAGGTTGTACTTGGTAGTCCTTACTTGTGGGATTGAGATGCGATTTTATGAAGGAGGGACCAGAAGTATACCTTTACCAAAGATGGGAAAGCTTTTGTAATACGAGTTATAGACTCTCCACTTGAGGGAGCGAGCTTGATGACAACCACTCAGGAAAAATATTTGGTGAATGCTAGTACAAATTTCATTCTACTTGTGATCCGTTCTCTTGACGAGAAGCCGAGTAGAGTTCGTTTAGAAACCCTAACCAAACAACAAGAAGACGACCTATGAAGGTTGAAGATGTTTGAACCACCATTACTAGATAATGATGGAGATGACAAGATGATCTTGCCACATGTGGAAGACTTGTGGTTTGATAGTGAAGAACCACTCGAAGAGGATTACACTACGGATCGAAGAATGACTAAGACAAGAAAAAAAATACAAACACTTTCCTAATTGGAAATCAAAGTCAAGTTTCTAGCAAGGAAAGATGGTCCAATAGGGTGAAAGGAACTCTCAAGTTCCCTAACACCGAGTTCTAACTTTCACAGGGGTTCAAGTTCTTAAATGGATGCTACAAGTGTATCTTTCTTCTTTTAGGAACTTAGTAATTCTCAAATTAGATTGAGGATAAAATTGTACTTTAAGAGGATATACTGATTTAAGGCAGTAACCTAGATAAGGAAATATTCTGAGATATAGAATTATTCCTAGATAAGGAAATATTTTTAGACAAGGAACCATTCCTAGAACAAAGTAATATTCTTAAAAGAGAAGTATACCTAGAAAAGAAATTATTCCTAGATAATGAAATAGATTAATTCCTAGAAGGTTTGAGAAACCAAACCAAAATCTACAAATAGATATGTTTAGCTCATAGCTAAGGACATCTATATAGTGTGGTTTTACACCTAGAAAAGGAGGTTTAACACATAGTGTTAGAGCATAGCTCGGTCAACCTCGCATGCGTTGCTATCTCAAGCATGTTTGTCAATGTTAGTGATCAAAACTATAAGTCTTGATTTCTAGCCTACATAGATAAGTATCGGACGAGGATAGAAAAGTGTAGTTGAGCTCAAGGACTTCATGGCGATTCATCATACAACGACGAAGATATATACAAGGAACCGTGGAACTTCATCAACAAAAAGGTATGTGGAGACTTGAACTTATCTATCACTCAAAAGTCTATCTCTTCTATCTCATACTTCTTATGAGACAAAAGTCGTATGTTATATATACTAGATCATACACATTTGATATTTCAAGCTGAGCATTCATTGCTTATATGTTATCTCGAAATCGTGTGTTGGTAAAGCGTTTCGCTTTGACCAAGTTTATATTCACCTAGTGACGAAAGTCATGAAAAGTTTCAATCACTTTGAGAATTGCTCTGACGTGAATCGGTCTGTGAATAACGGCTACATAGTGTCCTCTGGGAATGTCTAAATGATTGAAATAAGAGTTTAGATTACATAACCATGTATTGCTTGAACCGAAGTTTTCAAACTTTGTTGATCAAGAGAAATCAGGAGGATTGTAGAATTGGATTACCAAGTCCGCGAACTGTCGGAAGTTCTCGACCGAGAATTTCTGCTGGATTTTCCAAAACTCGTTTGTGTGCTAAGTCCGTGAACTGGTGGAAGTTCTCTTTCCGAGAATTTCTGTTGAGTTTGGAAAACTCAACCGATTAACTTAAGTCCGCGAACTTGTTTGTGAACTTAAATGGTTATGATCTAAAGATGTGATCTGAACATGAAACGTTAAATTACTAAGGAATGCTTTATGCAAACCGTGGCTATAATGTTCATGAGCCGATTCAATCGAATCGAATCATCTTTGTTTCAATTGTGTCTTTTGTAGTTACATAAGATCTCATAGCAATTGAACAACTCTTTAACTAGTTCATTTGAGTCAATTGAACTAGTTCTGGTGAGAAGAACAAGGTTAATATGAAATGCTCATATGGTTAACCTTTTGGGTTACTATGTTGAACCAACATACACGTACACGTTTGGGCATGGTTTTCACGAACCCAGTAAACATCTACCCAAGTGTGTGTGACAAGCTAAGTTTTCGATCTAACGGTTAAGAAATATTATCTTGAATCTAAATCAGGTTTTCATCTAACGGTGAATAAGGATTGCTTTGTAACTAAGGCAAAACCCTTATTTGAAGGCTATATAAAGGAGACATCTAGCATTGGGCAAAACTAATCCCCACACGTCTGTGTGCTACTAGTGCTCCCGCTAGAGTCGATCTCCATTAACCTTTGATTTTCTTCTCTAAAATCAGGTTAACGACTTAAAGACTTCATTGGGATTGTGAAGCCATACCGATACTACTTTATCGTAGTTGTGTGATTTGATCTTGCATCTTCTATCGTACGAGTACATTCGATTGATTGGCTTGAGATCGTGAGATTTCTCCGATAGGCAATATAAAGAAGTCACAAACATCTTCGTCTCACTATTTGTGATTCCTCGACAATCCGTTTGTGTAGTCAGGAAGGATTGTAGAGAGTTGATTGATTAATCTAGGATGTTCTTCGGGAATATAAGACCGGATTATCAATTGGTTCATGTTCACCTTGATTTTATATCAAAAGACGGAACAAAACCTAGGGTTTATCTGTGGGAGATAGATTTATCCTTTGATAGACTTTTCTGTGTGAGACAGATCTGTTTATTATCAAGTCTGTGATTTTGGGTTGCAGCAACTCTTGGTTGTGGGTGAGATCAGCTAAGGGAATCAAGTGCGCAGTATCCTGCTGGGATCAGAGGCGTAGGAGTACAACTGTACCTTGGATCGGTGGGAGACTGATTGGGGTTCAACTATAGTCCAGTCCGAAGTTAGTTTGCAGTAGGCTAGTGTCTGTAACGGCTTAATACAATGTGTATTCAATCTGGACTAGGTCCCGGGGTTTTCTGCATTTGCGGTTTCCTCGTTAACAAAATTTCTGGTGTCTGTGTTATTTCTTTTCCACATTATATTTTATATAATTGAAATAATACAGGTTGTGCGTTAAGATCATCAACTTCTCTAATACAACCTTTGGTTGTTGATTGTAGTTGATTTATCCTTGGACATTGGTCTTTGGTACCGTCCAAGTTATCTCTCTTTGATAAAGCTCGCAAATTTCTATTTGCTTGAGTAAAGATAAAATCGAGAGATTGAGATAATAACTCTTTCAGATACTTTTTATCTAGATTGAGTTTGACTGGCTAGTTGATTCTCTAGCAAAGTATTTCGGAGTCAATCCATACAAATTGCTAATCGAAATATTGGGTGGTGTTGTTAGATCCCCGCTTTTTCACATAGACCTAGAGAAAGCTTATAGACAAACACCTAAGTTATTGTCAAAACAAGCTTAGCAAACAGTTTAAGGTTTTCTCCTGTTCAGAGAGATTGTGAGCGTAACAAAGAAAGAATTGTAATAGTTTTCTTTTTTATAATCTATAGAAGATAAATTTCTTCGAATATGGTTTCTGGTATTTTCTATTTTCTAGTTTTCGTCTGTTATTATACTGAATTCCACCTCTATAATAATAGTCACCAAGGTAAAGAGATCATACGTATCAAGTACACCCAAGTAATTATAGAAATGATAGTTATTATACAAAGTAATTATAGAAATGATGGTTATTATAAGGTGATGGGAATAACTCTTACTCTATACTTTGTTATTGTTGATGCTTGAAATTGATATTCATGATAGCTAGTCTAACTTTGTGATTTTGTCAATTAAAGAATTTTCATGGGAGAAAGAGAAAGAGAAACAGATAGATGGAAGAATAAAGGAGAATTAACAAAAAAAAATTCAAATTTTTTGTTTTTGTATTTTTTTTCTAAGAAATTAAATAATGGAAAAAAAAAATATAAACTATCAAGTAATCATAGTATCAGAATAAGTATGTGTGTGTTTGGTCATGTTGACTTGGCCAAATTCCTCTAACATCTTTTTAAAAATATATATATTTAGTTTAGCCAAAAAAAAAAAAATTTATTTGGTCCTGGGATGAACTTTACCATGTGGATGACGTCATGACTTTTTAAAGAGTGTCAGAAATATCATTTTCTCACTCTTCATAAAAATAAATAGAAAAACTTAAAGCTTAAATATCTTTTGAACAATTAGTTAAAAAATAATAAATTTTATATATTCGGAAAGCCCTCGACAAGACCTTTCCAAAGAATACTATTGTTGATAAATTTTGATGCTTCTAATTTTTACCTTATAGGCAAAATTAATTACAAGATAAACTACCATACGAGTTAATTTTAAAAATGAACTACTTGATTGAACTACCATAGTACTAGCTAATTCATTCTACAAAGTGAACTACCATACGAATGAACTAGTATTACGAGTTCATTCTACTATATGAAATACCATTTAGGAGTTCATTCTACAATATGAACTACCATAATGAACACCTATCACGAGTTCATTCTACAATACGAATTACTATAATTAACTATCATTACGAGTTCATTTTACAAAATGATATCATTCTTACAATATGAACTACCATTATGAGTTCATTCTACAGTATGAACACCTATCACGAGTTCATTCTACAATATGAATTACAATAATAAACTACCAATATAACTTCGTTCTTCAAAACGAACTACTAATACGAGTTCATTCCACTAAATAAACGGTTATAAGTAACCATTATATATGAGTTCACTCTACAAATAGAACTGCTAGAACTAGAATGAGTTATCCTGCTCTAAATAATGTTCATTCTTAGATATGAACTACCTTCATCTTAAATAAAAAATTAAACTTTTGGAAACATAGTATAATGGGTGCTCGTAGTGTAGGTCTCGTCGAGACTTTCAGAATATATAAAATTTATTTAATTTTCACCTTATATTTCTAATTTTTAAGTGTTTTTTCTTTGTTTATGGTGAGAAAAGAGAGAAATTAGCAGGGAGAAAATAAAGAAGAAAGAGAAAACGAAGAAGAAGATAGTACAACTATATATTACGTGAGCGAGGAACAAAAAAAGAGAGAAAAACGTATTTTGGATATTTTAGTATTTTTGAATGACTAAGGATTAACCTAAACTCTCCTTTTATTGGTAGATCAATCTGACTTGCGACCACCTAAAAAAAGACTGCAAACTGAAATTTTCCGAGGAAAAAATAGTAAAATCTCCCAAAAATTCAATAAATAAGGATGTAAGAAACGTGCACCAATAGATTGTACAAAGTTGCAATATATTGTTAACCTAAACTCCCAAATTTTCCGAGAAAAAAAAGTAAAATCTCCCAAAAATTCAACAAATAAGGATGTAAGGAACGTGCACAAATAGATTGTACAAAGATGCAGTATATTGTTACAACATGTAAACTTTATTTTGGTGTGCTTTTCTTGTTTCGATGAACACGGACAAGGATAAGTGGCAGAGTCTAAGAATCGTTGGATCGGGATCAGTAGGTTCTGATCGTACATGCTTCAAGAATAACTTAAGTTTAGAAAATTCAAGAATAACTTAAGTTCAGACGACCAAGAAAATCCATGGAACAACAAGCATTATTTCAAAAGTAAAAGAAAGAAAAGTATCCATAAGCATAACAATGCACTTAAAATTTCATAAATTTCGTTTATTATTTGGTGGATTGATACATCAGCCTCAAAGCAACTCCTTACAGTACAATATCACCTCCTACCACATCAATAAGCTTTGAAATGGTAGTAGCTAAAATACCGTAACTTCGACTAACCCTAAAAATAACCATGCATAACTTGAAATCTACGTAGACTGGTGCGGATAACAGAAACACAGAGAAATTGAGCGACTTGTTAACAAATCACCCATTTTTCAATACAAGGTTGTGGATTTTTTGCATGGGGGCGGTGCATAAGCAAAAGGACCCACAGTGAAAAGAGCATAAGGAAGAGGTTTAGATGGCTTGGTAGGCCTCAGGTAGGCCCCACTTAAACCACCGTACATGTTTGTCGGAGTCATGGATTTGGACTTCTTTGGTGGAGAAACTAGGAAGACTTTGCACCTCTTTTGAGCACCTAAATGGCTCACCTTCTTTGATGGTGGGATAAAGAAATAACCCTTCTTGTCCGTGACAGCAGTCAACACGACTGGTTTATTTTTCTTCTTGGCCGACGTCAGACATACCATCTTCACCGTGGCACCTACACATACAAACGAACAGAAAGCAATTTAAACAAAATTCGTCACCAACTTTTGCGTCTGCGTCACAAAAGTCAAAATCAATTCCAAATACGTAGTGAACTAACCAGGGAGTGCTGTAGCTTCCATAAGGGTATTGTATGCAGTGTACTTGCAAGACTTGCAGTAAACGACACCTTGAACAGCAATAAACTTCTTTTCTATGACATACTTTGGTGGAGATGCAACCGGAGTTGGGGGGGCAGCAACTGGTGAAGGAACTGGAGCGTAAACAGGGGAGGGTGCGGGAGAATAAATGGGAGAGGGTGCTGGGGAGTAAACAGGAGGAGAAGCGGGAGCGACATAAACCGGTGGTTTTGGTACAGAATGTGAACTAACAGTAGAACTAAGTGAAACCAAAATCACCAATGCAACTAGAACCTTACACAAAGCCATTTCGTGTTACCTAGTTCTAGTAACTTACCTTCCGTACTCTATGAGATGTAAACTGACTTGAAAGAAGAGACTAAGAGATGTTGAAATGAGTAAGCCCCGTGTTAATGATTTATAGTAGTCTTTGGGCAGGATTCTCGGCGGGATTTTTATTAAATTTGATTTAAAAATTTTGCAGGTAAATTTAATAGATAAAGGAAAGCTTTTCTTTGCCACCCCATTTACAGAAGTCGTCTGATTAATTGGAAACAAAAATTGATTAACTTTTTTTTTTTTTTTTTTTTTTTTTTTTTTTTTTT
>NC_039358.1:166676815-166689709 GCF_003573695.1 Papaver somniferum | reverse complement strand
TTTTTAATAATTGGATTGTCTTGTGTGGTGGGGAGTCATATTTGTGCGACGCCTAGAAAAACGACACTATAGAAGTTTCTTTTGCTGTGAGTCTGTGAGTTTTGATACATGCATGTTCAAATCTTTTTACAAGTTCTACGAAAGTTGTTTCTATACAGATACATTTACAAGTATAGTATGCATGATAATAATAAGGGAATAAGCCTCTGCATTGAACACCAAATTAAACTGAAAAGAGGATTACAGTCGGTATATAATTTGTTGATAACACTGGTGTTCGGTCTTGATATGTCTCCAATAATAAAGAAACTCAGGTGAGTAATTCGGTGTGTAAATCATTAAGAATTCGCGGCATTTTTGTAGTATCATTTAGGGGTGTACAAAATGCCCGGAAGCCTGCTACCTGCCATATACCGTCTGGGTCCGAAGGAGCCCATGGGCGCCCGATAGCCTGTCATGGGCTAGCCCGGCCTGCCCGATAATTTTAAGTGGGCGGACTCGGGTTTTTGTTCAAAAATTAGAGCCCAGCCTGTTCACCTGTCTGGTAGCCTGTTTAGTTACCCGGCATGTCTGCTTACCCGATAGCCTGTTTAAGTACCCGGCGTGCGGAATAACCCTTTAAATATTATATGCTTAAAAATAAAATTATAATATACGTATATTATTTTTTCATTATTCTTTCCCTTTTTCTCATAATTTTTCATTCTTTCTTCATTTCTTGTTATCTCCTCCGAACTCTAGGTTAGAGAGATCAAAATTTTCTGCCAAAATTAGTCTCCTTTTGGTCTTAATCAGAGATTTTACTTTCCTTTCTATCATATTCTCTCGTCATCTCCTTTTTTTTATCTCGTTATTTCCTTTCTCTCGTATTCTCTAGAGAGATTTCAGCCAAATATTGTGTCTCCTGTTGGTACAAATTCAGAATGGAATCAATGGATTATTATACGATTTGCAAAATTGAAATCCTTTTTAATCATAATGCAACCGCCTTCTTTATTTATAGGGTTGAATCCATTCAGTATCTACTGTTAATTTATTTTGGAGAAGAAGGGGCTGATAAAACTGTAAGTTTTTCGTTCTAATCTACTGCAATTGATAATGATATTTAATACATTCGATTATGTTCTATGCTTTTATTTTGGATGGTGTTGAAAGCATGATACTATAGGTATTGGTTGATTTGGAAAAAAAAATTATTGTCATGATAGATTTAAATTTACAATTAAAAGTCAGTTTTATAGCTAAGATTTGTTAGTTGTCTGGTTCTTTATCAATGTAATCAAAAATTTAGTTTTAATTGATGTTTTTTGATAGTTTTGTGACACTTACTGAACATAAGTTTACTAAATTTTTTTTGCTTGACCAGGTTTGTGATTTTTCTCTAATTTGAAGCATGGATGTTTCTGATTTGGTTGAAACAACACCCACTTCAAATGTTACAGACTCACAATTACCATCCCCTGCTACCGGTGGAACTAAAAAAAGAAAACTAACGTCTATAGTATGGAAAGGTTTTGAACAAATTGAAGAAGTGGATCCAGATGATCCACAAAAGATAAAGAGGTTGAAGCTTGCACAGTGCAAGATATGTGACCGAAAGTTTTCGGGGGATCCGAAAGCAGGCACTTCTCATCTCAAAAGGCACATGGACAGCTGTTTGAAAAAGAACCAATCTGCTGATGAAACACAGACATTAATAGCTCCAATTGGGTCAGGTACTTTTACTGCATTTCGATTCTGTCAAGCAAGAGCTAGAAAGAACATTATAAAGTTGATTATTTTGAGGGAGTTGCCATTTCAGTTCGTAGAAGATCCATTTTTCCAATGGTTTATAAACGATAGTTTTCACCCTCGATTTGTGAAATTTTCTCGAGCCACTGTTAGGCGTGATAGTTTAAATTTTTTTGAAATGGAAAAACAAGTTTTAAAGAGAACTTTATTAGAGGCACCTGGAAAAATATATTTGACATCAGATTTGTGGTTGTCGTGTCAGAAGCTAAGTTACATGTCTATCACTGCTCACTTTTTAGACAAAAATTGGGTCTTGCATAAAAGGATAATTTTTTTTACTTTAGTTGACAAGTCCCACACTGGAGAACATATTTCTGAGTTACTTATTCAGAAACTTTCCAATGATTGGGGGATTTCTATGAAGATTTTCTCATTATCCTTGGATAACGCTAGTGCAAATACTGTTTCAGTTCAACGGATAAAAGTGATGCTGCCTGACTTGCCATCTAAAGGAGATCTATTTCACGTAAGATGTTGTTGTCATATCTTGCATTTATTCATAGATGATAGCAGGAAGAAAGTTAAGGATTTTCAAGAAATGATTTCTCATGTTAAATCTAGTGTAGAATTCATTTTTGCTTCATCTGTAAGATATGACCAGTTTCGAGCATTGTGCACATCAATGGGTTTGAAACCAAAAAAGCTTCAGCTAGATGTCAAGCACAGGTGGAACACTACTTATTTCATGCTAAAAGATGCACTTCCTTATCGTTCTGTAATTTCAAGCTTTCTTGCTGATAGGACATGTTCTGATTTAACTGATTATGATTGGGATATTGCTGAATTATTATGCAAGTTCTTGAAGCCTTTCTATGATGCAACCAAACATTTTTCTGGTGTCGATTATGTGACAAGTAACTCTGTTCTTAATTACTTATTTAGAATTGGGAGGGTCTTACAGAAACACAGGCATATGAATCATCTCAAGGACATTATTGTTGTTATGGAAAAGAAGTTTGTCAAATATTGGGGTGAGACTCCTATTTTATTCGGCATTGGATGTATTCTTGATCCCCGTCTTAATCTCATAGGATTGGAAACTACATTAGCTGATATTCAGAGTTGTTTTAGTACTTCTGCACATGTCATTCGTTGTCATGCAGAGCAAAAATCTTTGATAGTAGCTAAACTTAAAAGTTTATTTGAAGAGTATGCTATTATGTTAAATGAGCAAATGCAGAATGGTTCTAGTATTAACTCAATTTCTAATGGTAATCAACCACCTTTACAGAGTGTTCTGCAGAAGCAAGAAGAGACAATCTCCGACGACGAAGATGACTCCTTTTGGCAATCCCGAAGTCAGAATAGGAGGGATCCCCTTTCTTCAGCATCAGAAGAACTGACGAGATACTTCGCATATCCAGAACCAGCAACTTTTGAAGATATGAAGAATTTTGACATATTGGGTTGGTGGAAAGCTAATGAAAAACGATATCCAGTTCTTTCTTGCATTGCACGAGATGTACTAGCAGTCCCTGTCTCCACAGTTGCTTCTGAATCTGCGTTTTCTCTTGGAAAGCGTGTATTGAGTGATTATCGCAGTAGCTTAACACCGCAAATGTTGGAATGTTGTGTGTTTCTAAAAGATTGGTGGAAAGCTGAACTGAAAAATCGTATGATGACACTAGATCCACTAAACGACGATATTACTCCAGTTGATGATGAGAATGATGTCTCTGAATCATCATGTGTCTCTTTAAGGTAAAATTAATGCAATTTTTTCATTTTATTTTCATGTCTATGTCTGTCTGTTCTATTTTCTTATAAACTCTTTAGATACAAGCAGGCTATAACTTGATGTGCACTGAATTTACTTCTTATCATCTCTTTAGATACAAGTAGGCTATAACTTGATGTGCACTGAATTTACAATTTGTTCATCGATATTATTGTTTGTGTTAATTTATATTACTTGAATTGTTGATTAAATTTTTACTTTTCTTGATTTATGTAGGTAGACGGTAGAGAATCTGAAGTCATGTGGTGTAAGTATTGATTCTGATGAAGAGCTAGACAAAGAGGAATAAAGTTTTTATTCATTTCATTGTTTTTATTAGTAAGATGAAATAAAGTTTTGGAGTAGTAGTGTTATGAATTTGTTTGATAGTTGCCTAGTAGTGGTGTTATGAATTTTTTGTTGAAGTTTGATTTGAACAATCTACAATTTTATGCAATTTATCTTCTCATTTACTGTTGTTACTTGTCAAGGCCTGATACCCGCCCGGCCTGGTCTGGCCTGGACCGTTTTGTTTGACAGGCTTGGACAGGCCATGGGTAGTAAATTTCTGATGCTGCCCGGCCCGGCCTGTCCTGTAAAACTTAATGGGTAGTTAGGTTGCTAAGCCTGTCCAGCCCGGCCTGTGATATATTCGGACTAGGGCGGCCTGCCCGGCCCGATGTACACCCCTAGTATCATTACAGAGTTTATAGAAGACATTGTCAAATTAATAGGTTACAAGTACAACGCATACGGCAGAATTGGACATACACGAGCATGCTCCAGTAATCATAACAATACCCATGGTTCTGGAAATCAAAAGGAGCCTCTAGACTCTATCTACCTGAGTTGAAGTCCATCTTATTTGCGCTTAAAATAAATGACGATTTATAAAACGGATACCATGCTGACAACCATATAAAACAAAATAAATCTGACCACCGAATGAATGTCTGGACTGATACCTTTTTGCTAGGTTTAGAATCATGTATCCCCTTTACACATTCCGAAACAAATAGCCCATCTTATACGAGGTTTAATTTCTACTGTTCAATCTCAATATTAGCATTGCTATCTTTGCCGAGTTCAGAAACCCTTCGTGTTCACTCAATGTACAATTGACCGGATACCTAGTTATTTAGTAAACCTAATAGACCAATTGAAACCGACTTTGCTACAGCTGGGATAACAGGGGTTGGTCCAATTTTAGAATAAGACGTGGCACGGTCTGAATAGTGAAAAGAAAATGACTAGCAATCGATTGGTAGCAGGGTGAAGAGGACAACAATCAAAGGTCTGAATTCCTTGTCCCCAATTTGGCACATGTCATTTGCCCCAGCTTTAGCGTTTTCGAAATGAAACCAAGAGGAGTGTTACTAACTTACTACTATGAATTGCACAAAATTCAATCTCTGCCTTATTGTCAACCATTAAGACAGACTACTAGGGAATCCTATGATTACTACTGTATACTCCTCCAGATGATACTTACTAGGGATACTTATTTTTTGCAAAATTTGTCCTAGCTAGGCTTTTGGTATTGATGACCAATTATGATTGGAATTACTTATCACGTGATGCATGTTATTAGATATGCGGGATATATGGACAAGTCAGACTGTAAGAGCATAGGTAAATACAGAAACTCAGAAATCTAGAATCAAAACCAGTGATACATTTAAGGAGAAAGAGTGGATTTTTATAATCTTGATCAATACTTATTTTTTAAAGGCTATTAATGGGACGGCACACTCATTTAAAGGGATTTCACTTGGATTTTTAGCGTCAGAAAAAATGGTTATGAGATATCTAATACCAAAGTAAAATATCTAGATTATCCTTGAACTAACATGAAACTTAAAAACCTAATATTTTTTATTTTAATTCAAGAAAAAAACTGCTCCTCTTCATATTTCTTCTCTTCCTCTCCTCGTAACTTCAATTGTAATTATATTCAACTTCAGTTACGTTTCTGCTGGTGTTACGTCTAGGTTCAGGTTTAATTTCTAAACGTAAAATTTGATTATGAAGAACTTACGTCTGGGTTCGGGTTGTATTCAACCGTAAAATAGGATTTGCATGTAGTTTTACGTCTAGGTTTTGTTTTAATCAAACCGTAAAATATAGTCTTACGTCTAGGTTTAGTTTATTCAAACCGTAAAATGTAGTATTACGTCTAGGTTAGTTTTAGTCTTACGTCTAGGTTAGTAGGTTAATTTTAATTTACGTCTAGGTTAGTAAGTTAGTTTTAGACGTAAGTCTTAATCAAACCATAAATTAATTAGATTATAATTAAACTAAATTAAAATTAGCGAAACAAAGGATATTTGGTCATTACAAAATTATTTGAGATAAGGGGTTTTTGATATTATTTATGGGTGATCCGTTTTGTCCTATTAGATGACGCTCCTCTAATAAAGTGTGACGCCCCAATAATAACCTTCTTTCTATTTTTTACATTTCAATAATCATTAACAGGGAACTGACTGTCTCTGTTGCTTATCGGCATTGGTGACTAAAATTAATTAGCAACTGTTTTAAGTGAAGTGGAAACCCGATAAGAATCCTGAAGTACTAATCACTATATTAAAAACTATATAAGGTACGCACTCGATCACTCAATGGTGCGTCGGTGGATCTAGATCGATACTTTGATTGATGTCGGTTACATGGAATTCAAACACAATGCATGCTGCATGGATGTGACGCTGTTTGCGGAGACTAGAGAGAGCATGAAACCGGGTGATTTTTCTTTCCGGAAAATATGGTTGAAGGATAATGTTGGTGTACAGTTACTTAGTCAACAAATCTTCGAGATATATGTGAAGTGATTGAATCTCCGTTACTGCTTTAACTCTCCATAAATTGTAGATGAAAATTGAGGGATCCGGTGCAATTTAGATGAAATTCTTATTATGAATTTACGTAAGCAGGTGAGAAGTCTGTGTCGGAATTGCACAAAGATTATACATTATGGTCCAGGTTCTGGAACGATGTACAGTGACAGTTCGTATCGACAAATATGACTTTTGAACTTACAGGCATAAGTGGT
The DNA here is from genome assembly GCF_003573695.1 of Papaver somniferum. NCBI lineage: Eukaryota > Viridiplantae > Streptophyta > Magnoliopsida > Ranunculales > Papaveraceae > Papaver > Papaver somniferum. Next base: position 166,683,149 of record NC_039358.1, on the reverse strand, counting down.
GTTCATTAACACTCAAGACTTAAACCTTGATTCACAGTATTCCGCGAACTCAGGCTCTTGGGGTACGCATACCAGGTATGCATATTCTAAGTCGTTCGCAAACTCAAATCCCAGGGGTACGCATACTAGTTATGCGTTATAGTTGTGTAAGATCAGCATCGCGTTATAGTTTCTCTTTGAGTTCTATATTGATTGATTGCGAATCTAAATATTGAGTACTTCGGCAATCAAAGTTTTGGTTGATTTAACCATACAAAGGAGTTTATTAGTTTAAATGGAAGATCCTTTGTCAACAACTCAAACAATATCTTTATAGCAAAGATTGATTAGAGTGGTTTTTTTTTTTTGAAGTGTAAAGGATATATTTAAAGAGAAAAAAAAGAATGTACATGATATATACAAGGTCATCAGACCGTCACAAAGAGAAAAAGCATAAAAACTCTAGGTTCTCACAATGTCCTCCAACTGGTGTATGACCTGAGAAGCAGAAAAGCTTTTGAAAACATCTGAATTTGTGCTCCAACGATGAATCCATTTTTTGATAGCAATCTCAAGCTCATAATTGGATTTCTCCCTGCCACCATGAACTCTTATGTTCCGTTCATTCCATACTTCCCAGCAGATCGCGAAAGGTAGCAAAGTCCACACTGTCTTTATCATTGCAGAAGCTCTTTCCAATCTCCAGCCTAGCATCATCGTATCAAAATGCATTGGCATCACCCAGTTTACCCTTAAAGAAGCTATGAAATACTCCCAAAGCTTTGCAATCACCGTACAATGGATGAAAAGATGATCCATAGTTTCCTCCTCAGTGTTACAGAAAAGACACAGATTTGATTGAATACTTACCCTCCTCCGTTGTAATATTGATTAGAGTGGTTACCAAACAGATTCTTCCTTTGCTGCTTAGAATACGATCCAAAGGACTTGCTATTCACGTGCGTGACTCTAGAAGTCGAAGGTGCAGGGATACTGATTATTTCGGCAATCAAAGTTTTGGTTGATTTAACCATACAAAGGAGTTTATTAGTTTAAACGAAAGATCCTTTGTCAACAACTCAAACAATATCTTTATAGCAAAGATTGATCAGAGTGGTTACCAAACAGATTCTTCCTTTGCTGCTTAGAATACGATCCAAAGGACTTTCTATTCACGTGCGTGACTCTAGAAATCGAAGGCGCGTGGATATCGAGGAAACTAAGTAGATAGGGGTAGTCTACATGGTCTCACCTACACGAAGTTAGTATTAGATTTTGTATAGCGGCTTAATTCTGAGAGTATTCAAATGGGACTAGCTCCCGGGATTTTTCTGCATTTGTTGTTTCCTCGTTACAAAATCTTGATGCGTTATTTACTTTATTTCCGCATTATAATTGTCATTAAAATTAAGTAAATTACACACGTACGTTAATCCTAGTCACTTGATATTGATCTTATGGAGTTTCGGTATAACACCGTACCTATTATCAAGTGATTATTTTATTGTTGTGTTGTCTCGATTTCATATCCGTAGATGATCACACAAAGTGAATACCATAGTAGTCGTTGTCTCGACTTTGTGCATAGACGATCATACTTGGTATCGGACTTATAGGTTGATATTTAAAAGATTGTGGTGTATTTGGGAACCCTCGTATTTTCATAAGGTCTGGTATAGCATATATTGTGAGTACACAAGTTATTTCCAACGATTTTCATCTTGCATGTTTTTAGGTTTATTTATTTATATTCTAGAGTTTTTGGAAGATGAACTTGCAGTATTTTATCATTATTTTGGTTATATGTAGTACAAAGTCTTATGAGATATGTGTCATTTACTCTTTGTGAATTGAACTGATATCTCATATATGCTAAAAAGTTAAATCTATTTAGTTTTATGAACTAAAAGTAGAACTTTGTGAAAATTTTAGCAGTATTGATCTACTCGTGGTCACACTCTTGTGTAATTACTGTATTATCAAACCCCGTAAGATTTTCTTATGTTGAGTGACTTGAGTCATATCGATTAAATTGTCTCCTTGTTCGTAACTGGCGTTGAGATTAATTTATGTCGATGTTTAGGATACAAATCCATGTGATTTGTTAATGTCCAACAAAATCCTTCTTTTTATTCAAGTAAGGTCACTCATATTGTTCTCCTGAGAATGAGATCAAATGGGGGAGAGTTCTTTTTGAACTTGTGCTTAGTTGCTATATCTTTGTGGGGAGATTAGATGTGGAATATATAGGGGATACTTGTATCTTAAATCTCCTAGATGAGATACTAAGTATTTTATACTCTGTGATATCATTGAAATTAAAGTTGATATATGCGTCTTTAGTCTTGAAGTATCTTTTGTTAGAATTCATTACAATCTCATTGTTTTCGTACCTTTGCCAATTTTTATTCACAAAAAGGGGGGAGAATTAATTAGTAGTTTCGCACTACATACATATGGTATACGAATCATTATGTAAGGGGGAGTGAATCAACATCTATAGGTTTCACCTATTATGCAAAAGATATAAGTATTGACGGAGGAGGAGAAATATGTCACCGTAGTATTACTTCGAAGTTGTGATACAATTAAACTTTGGAAAAAATAATAATATTATATTTCTGTATAACGACGTTTGAGAATATTTGTTTTCAAAGTTGTTATCACTACGGATCTTCAACAACAACGATGCTGGGTTGAACGCGTTCAGAATCATTGGCAACTTGAAGTAACGAAAAATTAAAGGAGTTGGAGAACCAAGGAAATCAAGCATGATGGATTCCGGAGTTTTGAAGCTTTATTTTTTAATCCATATGTATTGATAGTTTTGTCACTAAAATTGACAAAGGGGGAGATTATTAGGGAATTGCTCGGTTGAACTCACAAGTGTTGTTATCTCAAGCTTGTTGTCAAATTTAATTGATCAAAACTATATCTTGATTTCTAGTCTACATTTAGTCAAGTCTCGGATTAGGATAGAAGTGTGTAGTTGAGTACCAGACATCACTGCGTTCCACTGATGCGTGTCGTAGATGCTCAAATTAATTCACTTATTTTCTACTTAACTAATAATTAATACAACAATAAATAAGGTTCGTTCCCACGAAGAGCAGGGAGTTTTAGTTATCAAAAGTGTCACGAGGGGGATTTGTTTTAGATTTAAAGTAAAATCAAAGCAATTAAAAATAATTAAGATTGCAAGCAATGAAGAGAAATATGATCAGGGAATCCTTCTTCATTACTAAACATTCATCAAAGTAGCATATCCCCTGTTCTTTGTAAACCACGGATTATTACCAACCGTAGGAAAGCAGCTAGCATAGTGCTATCCTCAAAATTCCTTAAGTCACTGGACACCGAAGCGCTCGAATGCCAGATTATATTCGTCTAAACCACCTAGAAGTAGCGCACTCTAAGTGTAATTTGGTCGAATGCTTTATATTTTGTGAATTTAGGTCAATTCTAGTAGTTGAACTCTTAGCGCAAGGCTCACTTTCTAGTGTTGTTTTTACTTGCGATTGCTCCACCGAATCCCTCTGCAAGGTTTCGCAATTTCTACCTGTGTAGAGAATTATTCAACAATTACGGATATCCTAATTCTCTACTAGCATTAGATAAACTACTTCAGTTGGCCACCTAAATAATCTATCATTCATTCATAATAGTAAAAACAATCAATAATCATGTGAAGGATTAAAATAGATGTATATACTGAATCAAATCATGTATTAGGAGTTAGAATTCATCCCCAATCACTAAGAAGTTTAGCTACTCATGGTACTAACAAAACTCATGAGATTCATATAATAAAATGGAAAAGAAATAATTACGGTGGTAAAAACGCTCCAAAACCCTAACTTTTCTTCTCTTGTGCTATTCTCTCCAAAGTCTTGATAAAAGATTAAAATATATCTCAAAAATATTAGAATACTCTCTTATATAGTACCCAAGTTGTAGGTGTTCCCGTGCATTGAATCCCGTCGAAAAGGTTGCCAAACTTTCTAAAGAAAAGAATACCAAACCCTTCTCAAACTCGTGAGAACATATATCCCACGTCCAAATAGTCATCATGGGCTTCTACCTGAACACTGAAGTCCATCCCAAATCGTCATTATCTTGTCAGTCATGCAAAACTGACATCTTATTTCTTCTTCTCTTATTACGGCCAGGATATTATGTCCATAAATTCTCCTGGATTCAGCTCATAATACTTCTTTTCAACTACGGCTGGGTTTACTCAACGTAACTTCTCCTGTAATTCCCTACGGTGGGTAGAACCACGTCGTAAGTTTCCCTGACATTTGATACGGATGGAAAAGTCCACCGTAAGCCTCCATGTGTTTACATACGGTAAGAATGACCAAACATTAACTATCCCTGTAGATTTCAATTTCCTTTCCTTCTTGACCTCAACTCTACTCAAACTCCGTCAGTGAAGATAGTTTTCTTCTGAGTTTTATTAAACTCGGCCAACCTCTCTTACCTGTATCTCAAACTCAAGCTTCCTCGTCAATCGCAGCTTGGAAACAACCAGTCAACTGGTTTCTCTACTCCTTTTCTGTCTCGATCTCTCCATTCAATATCAGCAGCAACCATTGATCATCTCCATCTATCGCAAACAACCCAAGTCTTCATGTCACAAACTACAGCTCCATTAACAACAACCATTTATTTTCTTCCATCATTATCGATAATCAACATCACTATCAACCACAATATACCGCATCTACCCATCAACGATAATATCACTGTCAACATTCTTGTCGACTGCAATATTATCCCCGAGTTTCTCACTGCAACTCTTTTCCATTGCTAACAGCTTCAATGGAAGTCGCTTCCCTGCCGAACTCGAGTTCAAGAAATACTCAACAACACACCACCAGTCAATCACAGTAAATAATAGCAGCAACAACATCTTCTTTAGTCACCACCATCGTTACATACTGATAAGTGCATAATTCATATGATTTTAGTATCAATTCCATACTTGCTTTAGCTATTATTCTTGCATATTTTCGTATTATTACTCTTGCTTTCTCTAATTTGTCTCAATTAGGTGAATCATCCAAAAATGAGCTATAAAGTGCTGAAAATAGCTAGGAAGAGAAGTATTCCAAGAATCCAAGCGCCCAAGTCCAAGAGAAGTGGAAGAAGTGCGACGAAAAGAAGCAAAACGCTCAAAATCAAGACTCAGGACAAAGACCAAGCTTAACTCATCCAAATTAAGGATTTATCATCATCATCTTGAAGAGAATTGAAAGATAAAAAGAATACAAAAATAATGAGGTCATTCCGAGTTCGGATGAAGAAGTTGGAAGACATTGAAGTCCGCGAACTGGGTTTGCGAACAGAGTTCGCAGACTTATCTCCGAAAATTTCTGCTGGAATTTGAAGTTTGCGGACTGGGTACGCGAACTTATCAAACGGGAAACGTGTATTCACACCTTGGAAGGCCTAAGGGCACGATTGGGAACGTTAATTCGTTATTTTGGGTCGGGTTCTTGAACCGAACCCAATACGTGAACACCAAGCAATGTAAAACCTGTAAAAAAGGCATTAGGTTATGTGAAATCATATCATATCATTAGGTCACGAATTGTTAGGGTTTGGAGAGAAGAAACATCACACAGAGCGATTATCAATCGTAACGTTATCTCTTTACTTTTCTCATATGTATATCATGGATGTTTCTACATCCATGAGTAGCTAAACACCTATTGATTGAGGATGAATTCTAAGTTGTAAATAATATTTGAGTTATTGTATTAATCTACTTTAAAGTTATTCATATGATTATCGTTTGTTTATACTAATTAATATTTATGATTGATTGATAGATTGTTTAGGTGGCCAACTAAATTGATTTGTTGATTCAATCTATTGCTAGTATTGAGTTAGGAGATAAGTAATTCGTCGAATAACTTGTACACAAGTAGAGAACACAAAAACTTGCAAGAGGATTCTGTGGAGCGATTGTGTGTATAAACAACACTAAAAAGTGGACCTTGATCTAAGAGTCTAACTAGTAGGATCAACCTATAAATTCACAAAAGATAAAGCACTCGATTGGATTACACCTTGAGTGATTTACTACTTGGTGGTTTGTTGAATAGAATCTGGTAGGCGAGAACTTCCGTATCCAGTGATATAAGGAGTTTAGGGGATAGCACTGATCTAGCTGTTATTCTACGGTTGGTGATAATCTATGATTAACGACGAATAGGAAACTATAATAACTCATTGACGGTTTATATAAGAAGAAGTATTCCTCGATCATATCTCTCTTTATCGAATAAAATACAACTTTATTTGCTTTGATTATTTATTTTGTTCGAAATCTAAAACAACCCCCCCC
>NC_039358.1:166654949-166676673 GCF_003573695.1 Papaver somniferum | reverse complement strand
CCCCCCCCCCCAACCCCCCTTTGTGGCACTTTGACAACTAAAACTCACCGCTCTTCGTGGGAACGATACTTACTTCCATTATATTACCAGTTAGTTGTGTGGAAATAAGATTATTAATTTGTTGCACTCACGACACGCATCACATACACCACTGCCAACATCATTTTCATAGACATCAGCTTCTCGTCAATACTGTCGTCGTCCACCGCCACACTCACAAAACTCTGTCAAACCAAACCCATTCAAACTCCGTCCCTGAACTCCTACCCGAGCATCGCAGCACCCACCGTGATCACCAGTTAGGAAGATGAAGTGCCCCAAGTATAGAACCTCGTGCCTTTAACAATTCACGCTTCAATTATCAATCTTGGGAGACTGACAGTTCAATTATTATTTCGTGGATGCCTTGAGTAACATAGGCGGGTGCCTTTATAAATTTTGTGTGTCAAACACCTTTTGCAATTTTGACTTGCTTCAAACGCTTATAATTTCCTCATACGATGTCGGAATAACTCCATTCTTTTCGTCGTTGGCTTCGCCTTGTCGTCCTCTTCAAGATAATAGAAAGAACTCCTAGATTTGAATGCGTTCCACTTGGTCTTTGGCCCTTTCTACGCTTGTATCCAACTTCTTTTTTTGAAAAATTAAGTGCCAATTCGCTTCTTTTGAATGATTCTCCTAATAAAACACAAATAGAGAAAAACAAACGTAATATACAATAGTTTATAAGAAAATAGCAAATACTAGCATGGAATGGACACTTAAAATATATAAAATATGCACTTATTAAATTCCCCCACACTTGGATTTTTCCAGTCCTCAAGCAAACTATCTAAAAAAAACAACTCATTTTCGCCGAACTCGCGGTTGCACTTAGCATGTGCAACATGCCTTTAATCTCCCAGGTGTCCCTAGTGGACGAGTTATATTCTCGTGAGGATATAAGGGTTCTTAACCTATTGTCAACAAGTCAGAAATACAAGAGAAAATTAACATGTAAAATGCGATTTATTGAAGAAAGTGTGACTAGTCAACCTATGCCATAACGAGAGAACGCGTGTTTGAGAGCGATCAGTAAGCATTTCGCCTCGGCTTCTGCCTCACTTAAAAGGATTTTATGATAATTGTCTCAATGAGGCAGCTTGTTTTATGGGTCTCACATGTGCGCATGTAGGAATGAAGAGAGAAATCGTGCACATTTTAAATAATTGTGGGAAGGAAACCTTGCGAATTATTTCAGGAGACCCCACAAGACCGTGGGAAATAAAAAAAAATTCTGATGATCTCTAAGAAAGGAAATCAACCATATGCAAGGATGGGAGTACTCACTCACCTTCACATCTGATCGGCAGTAATGGTAGCAACACACTCACAACATCCAATAGAAACGTCTTCGGCTCGTCTTCGGCTTCGGCTTCAACTGTTGATGATAAACTCTTGAACTTTGTAAAACTTCGACAATTTGTAAGTACTTTTTTCCTCTATTCCTTGTTGCTTGAAACTTCTTTATAAATTTTTCTTTCTCGTGATCTTATAGAACAAATAACAACCTAAATGCAAATCTTTTTGTATATCTCTTTTTTTTTTTTTTTTTTTTTTTTTTTTTTTTTTTTTTTTTTGTATTTTGTTCTTTTTTTTTAACAAAAAATTTGCAACTACAAAAATAATAACGAAATTAAAATTAACATGGCCATGAAAGAAGGACTTTACCATTTTGATCTTCACAACTTGTATTGTCTTTGTATCATAAACTTCAATAACTCTCATCTTTTGAAATCTTCGCTCTTGTAAATAATTCTTCATATTTGGATATAATGTTCCGCTCCTTAGATGTAAAGTCTTCAACATGTATATAAAAAACTGATCATTATATGTTGCTTTACTTGGATATGAAATTTGCTCTTCCTTGTACTGTTGCTTGTAAACCCCAAACGTCTTCAACTTTCCCTGTAGATTTTGATGTCTCTCCCTTGTTGATGATGATGTGTTTCTATGACCTGTTGTTGGCGAGAGAGAGAGAAAATGGTGCTAACTGCTCAAACTTCAAGAAGGTGGTTTTCATCTATAAACGCCACCCTCATGATTGAAAAAATTAGCACTCAAGAGATCAAAAATAGTGTTGAAAATGGTGTGAAGTTGGGTAGCTCACCATTCTACCCGGAATTAACGTACGGTGACACACCCTCAAAAGAAAGCTCTTTAGTCATTTACAAAGAATTTTAGGTCTGGTGCCTCTGTTGATACGAAAATAGGTAATCTCCACTAATGATTAGTCAGCTACTCTAATAATGCATTTCCCCCTTCACCTAATTTTCCACCGGCATGGTTAAGTTGAGGCACAAACAGTAAATGACTTCTCACAAAGATTAATAACACCTAATGTGTAGTATTCTCTAGTACTTCTAATTTCTATTATTTCGATGAAAATTCCTTAAGTAAACATACCTAGAAGTATGCTAGTGAATCTAAAATCTCTACAAGTTGAGATTTTTATGCATATATTTACAAAAAAGTGAAAAATATATACGAAAAATACTCCCCCACACTTAAACTATACATTGTCCTCAATGTGTAAAACCGAAAATTCTGAATTCTGATGTAAAAGCAGATAAAATGCAAAACCTATACAAATTGGTAAGGAATATGGAAAAACACCATTTCACAAAAGTTGTTCCCCTCCGACTTTTGTACGGAGTTTCAAAAGGGCACAATGTTTCGATAAGCGGTCTGATAGTTATGGTGTCTTGATTGAACTACGTGCAGTCTGAATTTTTCTGACGAAAAGGTATTCGTCTTCTAAAATAGATTCCGGACTCAATGAAAATAAACATGGGGATACAAATATGATACGAAAACTACAAAAAATAAAAGGGATTAATATACAAAACCTATGGGTTTCCTCCCATTTAGCGCTTGGTTTAAAGTCGTCAGCCCGACTTGGCATTCTCCAAACTATTCCTCCAAAGGGAGTGAATCATGAAGCACAATCACGTCCACATTCTCCGTAGGGAAGTTTTTGTAATATGGCTTTAATCTATGGACGTGTACTTTGAAAATCGTCCCTTTCGTGAGACTAGTAACTTCAACTGCACCATAAGGAAAAACATTAGTAACAACAAAAGGTCCACTACGATGTGACCTTAGCTTACCAGGAAATAACTTAAGACGAGAATTAAATAGAAGGAATTTTTGTCCCACAACAAAACTCTTTTGATAAACCATCTTGTCATGGAAAGGTTTATTCTTCTCCTTGTTAATCTGTGCACTCTCATAAGCATCATTATGTATCTCCTCTATCTAATTAAGTTGTAATTTCCTATGTTTCCCCGCATTGTCATAATCCATATTGCACATCTTTATCACCCAATAATCTTTGTGCTTGTAAGGACCCTCAAGCTCGTCAATACTATTAGGCTAGTCAAGACGCGATTTAGCCGCTAATGAGTCGATTAGATTAACACAAACGTTAATTAGTATAAATTAGTCTAACAATAATCTAGAAACGAAATTAGTATCGTTAAATAGATATCGAAAAATTAGCCGAAATGGACTACTCGAACGTGTCAATCAGATACCGGATGAAGAAGATTTCATCAGATCCATAAGAAGAGAAAATAGTGTTTTAGCATCTAGCCGACTTGGGCTGCCTTTATCAAATCTATGGATGCCTAGGTATTTTTTTCAGTGGTCTTATCCACGACCGAGCGTAAGAGGAATTGATTTTTCTCTTCTTCTTTCTCTTTATTCTTCTTCTCTTCTTTTCTTTCCTTGTTCTTATTCTCTGGCGATTTTGGGAGATCAAATGGAAGTTTTACGATTAGTAGAAGGTGGAAAAGATCATGGGGTAGTTGCTAGTGATGGTGTGGTTGTTTGTTGTTGATTCAGACACGAAGGAGGAAGTTATATAACTAGAGGTTAGGGTTCTGAGTTTTGAGGTTGTGTGGAACTAATGATGATTTTGTGTTGTTGATTGATGAAGAACAGAAGGGTTGAGATTGAATTGAAGATTTAAAGTCGTTCTATTGCTAAATTAAAGCTAGGGTTTCATGTTCTTCCCCAAATCAGGTAAATTAGGGTTCTTTTGTATTGAAGATTAAATTGAATGATTTTGATTGAATAATTGAGTTTAATTTAGTGAATTATTTCATGGGTCTGTGATTGGTTATAGTCTAGATAGTTGTATAAGGTTTAATTTGGGTTTCTTTAGGAGTTTGAATTTCACAGAGAGATTAGGGTTCTTGGTCATGATAAATTATCTGTAGGAATTGAAAGATGGGTTTAAAGGATGCAGGTTGATATTTGAGATGGGTTGAGTGATGGAGCTGTTGACAGAGTAAAAGTTGAGAATGATATTAATGGGTTCACAGGATTTTGGCAGTTAGAATTGGAGATGTCATGGCTAGGCAAAGGTGATGATTCTGAACAGACGCTGGTGGTTTGCAGTGGCAACTGAGATGGAGTTGTTGGATAATTATCTTCGTTACCGATTTTCCATAATGCGACTCGTGTATTATATCCAACGATTTGTTACAACTCTTTGTAACATGTATTACATTTCGTAATACCAACAACAAAACAAGAAAAGAAGTATAGAAAAGGATGATCAATCACAAAACTTAAACAAACTTACTTGGGTATATTGAGGCGAGTAATCTCTTTGCTTAAGACATTTGATTCCCTGTATATAATGTTGTTACAGATTTAGCGGCATATGTCTCCAACATTCAACAATACCTCGATGTTTTTCGCAGCACTTCGATAACACCGAAAAGCAAACGCGAATAGATGTAGCACAAACTCTTCTTTCACTCTTGAAGACACATACAAACTCTTAAATTTCTAGTACTAGTTTTTATGACTCTAAAAACACATCTTTTGCAATGGAGAATGTGTGGGGTTTATATAGGTTAGAAGTGACTCTTGGTGAAATCCTTTCATGAAAAGTCACATCTCACATCCCTTGGGATAAGACACTACCTATTGAAAAGGTTCAAGTGAGTGGACATATCCATTCACACTAACTAACTCATATTTCTATTCAAAAGTCCAACAATCCCCTACATTGAATAGAAATTCATGCAAAACTAATGTAGACACTAGAAAGAGTTTGTGCGCGGAACATCACTGCATCGGGAAAGATAGCTTTTGGCTTTGAATCTTCCGAAGTGAATACCTACCGGGTTTACTAGTTGTTCGGTGAACGCGATGTCTTGAACCGCCCAACTTTATGATGTAAACCGATGCAATAGATATAACACAGTTTATTTCCTTACATATCCGGTTCTCGGTTGTGTTCATTTCGGCCATGAACGATGTTGGTTTTTCATGAGTGCTCTAGATTAACTTAGCCTTATAGTTATCACAGAAGCGGCACCACTTCACACTCATATAGGTGATCTCCTATTTGAAAGTATCATGTCATACTTTTCTTAGTCAAACTAAGCCATATCAATCATTAAGAGAAAATCTCAACCTCTCACTTGACAGGAAACACTGTTTCATCATAGAAATGAGAAAGAGAGTAAACTCTTACAGTGTTTCCGGTGAGTATAAATTTATAACTTGGTTGTCCCTTTTGAACCTAGATAACCATGGGATCTCCAATCGCTAGGTTGGGTGTCCGCTATAAATACTACTCTATATAGGCTATCCCATTTCCCTCGATGACGCAATTATACGCTCTCTAGAATTCGTATCATTTGCCGGCTTGATACAATTCATATACACTATTTATTTTAGAGTGCGCACTTTGAGAGCAATTGCTTTATGGTGCTATACCGTCGATTTGTTTGTCGAGACACCATCATATCTCCAACTATGTGTTTCTTCCAAAATAACTGTTTGATCAGAACAATCTATTTCCAGCCTGCATATACTTTGGCCATTAGTATATATTTAAGGAAATTCCAAAGATGCTCTTACTTCTAATCCGACTTTAATTCCAAAACTCCGGAATCCATAGTTGATATCATCATCAACCTTTGTTTGGATATTTCCTTGCTACCAAATTCCTTTTTTACTGTAAGACACATAGTTTCCGGTTGATGAGTTTTAAATCACCACTTACTAACCACCAGTCAACCATTGTACTCCCTTCGTTTCCAAAAGACAATTCGGTTTGATTTTGTCAAGATATTAAGGAAATTATGGTAGTTTACATTCCTACCCTTAATTACTTGCCTAATTTATTTCAATAAATATGTTAGTAGTAAAAATTACCAAAAATTGTATTGGATTGTAAATAGAAAATAAATAAAAAGGAAACTAAAACATATCGATTTATAGAAACAATATCAATAAAGATTGTATATTTATGGAGAATAACATTAATAAAAAATTTAATTTGGAACCATACATATATTGTCTTCAAAAGGATATATTTTTTTCCTTAATTATACAGATTTCATTAATATTCTAGATTGGGTCTCATTAAAATAGAAATTATGAATATAAAAAACTTAAGGGTATATTAAAGAGTTCATTGGAAAAATATGACTATAAACAGAAGTTGGACACATTTTTGAAACATACCAAAATAGAATAGAGGACGGTCTTCCAGAAACAGAGGGAATACTAGTTTTTGGCACCCCACATTTTGTCTAACTTACGAAAGATCTTCTTTCTTTCCATAATTACAAAGAGAGGAAGATATGTTTCATTCAAACCAAATAATACCCATAAATCCGAGGTATTCCATTGTGATTCGAAATAATCATCATATCTTTAAATGTCATTCTTAATCTCTGTGCAAACCCAAAATTGCAGAGGGGTTCAAGCATAATTTGAAACATGGAGATTTCATTATGCTTCATCACAATTGGTGCCAACACCAAGTCTCCGTTGTCATTCATAGTTCAATCCCGTACACCGTACACTTTGCACTGACCTTCCCCTTCAAAACACTGCACCACAGCTCCTATACATGTAGGTCGTTTTTGTGATTGTACTGGCAAATTAAAACGGTGCCGAGAGACCCCCACAGTTTTGTGGTACACTTGATTTTGAGAATTTAACATCGCTTCCCTGATGTTTATTTCTTCGTAACCAACAATTGTTTTGTATTTTTGGCCAAAATGATTAACAACTCCCAATTTCAAACCAGCGCCGTCTAGACCATACATCTTGAGTGGTCAGTTTTGAAAAATGCAAGTCGAGTTAAACTTGAATTTCTACGGGCGTTGACAAACCATCCGATGATCATTTAATCATTAACCATCGATTAATACTTGATCACTTTTCTCAATAACATTCCCTGCTTGGATTTAAATTGAATTTAAGTTTATTAGATTTATCAGTGCCTTGATAAATTTGTTCACGTATACATATTTACATAAAGAAAGATAATATCAATCACTATCATTACTCAATGATCTAAACATGGAAAGAAGATTAGTACATGCAATCTAAACATAGAAGGAAGATTAGTACATGCAAGATAATACGCGATTGATGTCATGCAAAGAAGAATATGGAAAGAAGATCAATGCATGCAGAGAAGATTATATATGATTAAGAATATGTTATAATTATATTTAATTCCTTTGAGATATTTATAGTATTATGATCTTTACTCTTGTTATGTAACAACAATCAGTATATATACATAATAAAATCATCTACCTTCACACTGTTGTGTGAGAAACCAAAACCTGTGTTACCCAATTTTCTTTATGGTAATCTAGAGCTAGGTTAAAAAAAATTTCCCCTACAACATCATCATCATGACTAACGGAGGCGATCAATCTTCCCCTTCGACTGTCATTCCAGAGAAGGATACTGGTTTATCTCCTACCAGTCCCTATTATGTGCATCCTTCTGATAATCCCACATCAGTCATTTATTCTCCCTTGCTCACAAGTGAAAACCACTGCACCTGAAGTCGAGGTATAATGAAGGCACTAAGTGCAAAAAGCAAACTAGGATACATTGATGGAACGGTAAAAAAGCCAACTAATGCATCAGATCTCGCTCACTGGACGAGATGTGATGACTTAGTAGGTAGCTGGATCTCTAATTCCGTGGATCCAGAAATCCGTTCAAGTACTCAGAACTTCCCCTCGGCATATGAACAATGGTTAGAAATCAAATCTCGTTTTTCTCATCATAATGCGTCAAAGTTATATGCTATCAAACAATTTATTGCTTTGTTGAAACAAGAGAATCTGAGTGTTGTTATGTATTATACCCGGCTCAAATCACTCTGGGATCAATTAGATACTTTTCGACCCATTGAACCTTGTATATGCGGAGCAGGTAAGAACTATATGAGTCATCACAGTCAGGATCGCTCCATGGAGTTTTTGCAGGGTTTGCATGATAGGTTTTCAGCCCTGCGTAGTCAAATACTTCTTATGGAACCCATGCCAACACCTGCGAAGATATATAACCATGTCAGGAAGGAAGAAGAACAGCAAGGACTCAATTCTTCTTCCATTCTTTCTGTGGACTCTGCTGCCCTGAATGTCTCTCGCAGCTTCGATCCTCGTCAGTCAAGGCCTTTTCAAAATCCTGGAAACAACAAACGACAGCGGCCCTATTGTGACCACTGTAACAAACATGGTCACACTAAGCAGACTTGTTGGAAGCTTAACGGGTACCCAAAAGACTTTCCCAAGCCAAGGGATTCAGAACCTTCTGTGGTCGCTGCTATCACTCAAACCTCGGCTGTTGCACCAGCTATAAGCGCCGCCCAGTATGCACGCCTGTTATCTCTACTTGAAGCTGATAATGATCGCACTGATGTAGCACCATATGCTCATTTTGCTTGTATGTCTCTTTCCTGTTCTAGTGATATTTGGATTATTGACAGTGGGGCAACCCATCATATTTGTTCTTCCTTGTCTCTTTTTTCTTCTCATCTTGTGGTTAATAAACCACTCACTGTTCAGCTACCAGATGGTACACATACATCTGTGACACACATTGGCACTGTGAATTTATCTCCTCATGTTCAATTGCTAAATGTATTTCATATTCCGAGTTTTAAGTTCAACTTAATCTCCGTTAGCAAACTAACCAGCACATCTAATTGCTATGTTCAGTTCTCACACGAATCTTGTGTGTTTCAGGATCGTCAAACCAACAAAGTGATTGGATGGAGTAAGCATGTGGCAGGCCTATATCACTTTTGTTTTCAACCATTTTCTTTATCATTAGCTGCAAATAAGCCTGTTGATACATGGCATTGTCGTCTAGGACATCCGAATGCGGATTGCTTTAACTTTTTATCTCGTAATTTCCCTTTCATTAGTTCTTCATGTAGTCATGGTTGCGATGTGTTCCCTCGGGCTAAACAGACTCGTCTCAAGTTTAATAAAAGTATTTCTTTGTCTAAACATCCATTCCAATTGATTCATGCTGATATATGGGGACCGTTCTCAACTCCCTCTCTGACTGGTGCTAAATATCTTTTGACAATTGTTGATGATTATTCGCGCTGTACTTGGGTATTTTTGATGAAATCCAAGTCAGAAACTTTAAAATATCTTCATTATTTTTTCAACTTTGTTGTCAAGCAGTTTGGTCGAAAGATCTCTACCATTTCATCTGGTATCAATTCGTTGATTATCCCTCAACTCCAGACTTTCCGGTCTGATAATGGATCCGAGTTCAAATCCAATGAACTACAATCATGGTTTCACCAACAAGGAATCTTACATCAAACTAACTGTGTGTATACTCCGCAATAAAATGGCATTGTTGAAAGGAAACACCGCCATTTGCTCAATGTAGCTAGAGCATTGCGTTTTCAGGCTAATCTTCCACTTCGTTTTTGGGGTGAATGTGTACTTGATGCTACTTATATTATCAACAAGTTACCAACTCTTGTGTTGTCTCATAAGACTCCACGTGAAATGCTCCTGCATAAACAACCAGATTATTCATCCTTGCGTGTAATTGGTTGTCTTTGTTTTGCAAGAAACACTCGAATTTCTCACAAATTCGATCAACGTGCCAAGCCTGGCATCTTCATTGGTTATCCTTATGTTCAAAAGGGATACTCTATTTATGATCTAGAATCAAAATCCATATACACGTCCAGAGACGTTGTATTTCATGAGAATACTTTTCCTTTTCATGATGCTGTGAAAAAACTCAATCCCACCTTTTCTGTACCTGTTCAACAATCTGAGTACATTGATTTCGATCCAATTTTTTCATCTCCATCTTCGCCTGTATTCTCCCCTGACAGTTCACATCTGTCAGTTCCCAGACCTACCAATCCTGAAACTCAGGATTTCTCTCATTCTGGGATTCCACCTCATCCAATCTCTACGGCTCCAATTGGTTCCCACACTCAGGAGTCCTCTACCGTATCTCCAAATCCACGTGGTTCTTCCACTCTGGACCCCTCCACTACATCATCATCTCCACGTGTTTTTCCTAACTCTGACGAGTTTTCTAAACAAAGTTCAACAGACACTTCTGTCACACCAGTTGTGGTATCTCATGCACCATCATCATTACGTATTGATTCTTCACGTACTGTAATCTCGTCTCATCCTTCTGAGACTTCAAACTCTTCTGTGCTGCCAACACCAGTTGTGAATCCTAGGCCAATTCGTTCCAAGAATCCGCCTGGATACTTGAAGGACTATCATTGTGCTGCAACAAGCTGTCCCTCTACATCAGTCCACCCCATGACTGATTATCTATCATTTGATACTTTCAATCCAATTCATAAATCTTTTTTGGCTGCTGTTGTCCTCACAGCTGAACCAAAATCCTTTTCCCAAGCCATTCAATGTCCTAAATGGCGCGCATCTATGGCCAAAGAAATCCTTGCTTTACAAGCAATTAATCCTTGGGTTGAGGTTGATTTACCACCTGGTAAGACGGCAATTGGATGCAAGTGGGTCTTCAAAATCAAGTTTAATTCTGATGGCACCATTGAACGCTACAAGGCTCGACTTGTTGCAAAGGGTTACACTCAACAAGAAGGTATTGATTATTATGATACTTTTGCACCTGTCGCTAAGCTTGTCAGTGTTCATGTTTTATTGTCAATTGCAGCAATCAAAGGTTGGTCTCTCCATCAGTTGGATGTCAACAATGCATTTCTTCAAGGCGATTTGGATGAAGAAATTTACATGAAAATACCTCCTGGTTTAGCTCGCAAAGGTGAGTCTAAAGTTTTTCGCCTTAATAAATCGCTTTATGGCCTTAAACAAGCCTCTAGGAAATGGTTTTCCAAACTTTCTTCGGTTTTGTTAGCTGAAGGCTTTACAAAATCTCTATGTGATAATTCTCTCTTCACATATCATCGGGGTTCTACCTCTATTTTCGTTCTTGTCTATGTTGACGATATCATCATCACTGGCACAGATGATAACTTCATTTGTTCTCTTAAATCACGTCTTGCCTCTCATTTTTCCATTAAGGATCTAGGTCGCTTACAATATTTCTTAGGAATTGAAGTCTCTCTATCTCCTAAAGGTATTTTTCTCTGTCAAAGAAAATATTTCCTAGATATTCTAAAAGACTCAGGTCTCATTGGAGCTCGTGTTTCATCTTTTCCCATGGACACGCATATTAAATTGCTCCCTACAGATGGAAAAGCTTTAACTGATCCAAGCTCTTTTCGCCGTCTAATTGGTCGCCTTTTATATCTCACTGTCACTCGTCCTGATATTACATACGCAGTCAATTACTTAAGTCAATTTATGCAGCATCCACGTACAACTCATCTTGATGCTGCTCACCGTGTCCTTCGTTATCTCAAAGGTACAATTGGACATGGTATTTTTCTCTCTTCTTCCAGTGTACTCTCATTACATGGATACACTGATTTGGATTGGGCAGGATGTCCAATTCCTAGACGATCTACTACAGGCTATTTTGTTTCCATAGGTTCTAGTCCTATTTCATGGAAATCAAAGAAACAACCCACTGTTGCTCGCTCTTCCGCTGAAGCTGAATATCGTGCAATGGTTAATCTTACGGCTGAACTTCAGTGATTACGTTATATTTTCAAGGACTTGCATATTCCTTGTCCTTTACCTATCACCATCTCCTGTGATAATCAAGCTGCAATTCACATTGCCCAAAATCCTGTTTTCCACGAACGTACGAAACACATAGAAATTGATTGTTACTTTGTTCGTGAGAAGTTACTGAACGGGTTGATTTTTCCAAAATATCTCCCATCTTCTGATCAACTCGCTGACGTTTTCACCAAGCCACTAGGAGCACAACAATTTGGGCGGCTGGTTGGCGAGTTGGGTGTCCATTCAGGCTCTCCCGCTCCAACTTGAGGGGGGGGTATTAGATTTATCAGCCCCTTGATAAATTTGTTCACGTATACATATTTACAGAAAGAAAGATAATATCAATCACTACCATTACTCAATGATCTAAACATGGAAAGAAGATTAGTACATGCAATCTAAACATAGAAGGAAGATTAGCACATGCAAGATAATACGTGATTGATGTCATGCGAAGAAGAATATGGAAAGAAGATCAATGCATGCATAGAAGATTATATGTGATTAAGAATATGTTGTAATTATATTTAATTCCTTTGATATGTTTATAGTATTAGGATCTTTACTTTTGTTATGTAACAACAATCAGTATATATATACATAATAAAATCATTTATCTTCACACTGTTGTGTGAGAAACCAAAACCTGTGTTACCCAATTTTCTTTAACTCAAAATGACTGTCATCATAATAATCAAGCAACCAGGAAGTTAACGCTTCCTTCCCCACAAATATTGGAACGAAGAGATTAGTCATTTTCTTCGCATCAGCATTTCTCACTATCACCCTACCTTGGGTGCTAAAACATGCAGTTTTGAAAAGGTCATATACGCATACCAGACATCCTCTCTGATTGTGCCTTTTCGACTCGATTCAAAATGATCTGATACGGTTATCCAACCAAGAGGTTCCACCTTTTCGCTGCCGGATATTTTCCTAATGGGACTCTCTCTTTCTGAACCACTTGCATCTTTTGAACCCAAAGTTTACATTTCAAGTTCAAAATATAAACTGCCTTCATTACTCCGTCTAACCAATGTACCGTCATTGATCCATCTATCAGAGGAATCTTAGGAATCGGACACCAATCCAAAATATACTTATTTTGGAACAATCCACTAATTAACTTTTGATAGTTACAGGGATCTATGGCAGCAACTTAGTTGGGAACTCAACGGTGGGTTCTTGTACCGAAGAGATTTTATCACTGTAGATAAAATCATTCAGTCCCAATGCTGCACCATCATTGTATTTCTCAAGCAAAGTGGATACTCGGGAAAGATTCTAATTTCTCAGACATACAATTAGTGTCATGAAGTTCTTAATAATTTATTCTTCAAAATTATTTACAAATTTAATTAAATGAAGAATAAAAATCTGTCTCCCATGACCCAGTGATAAGATGTTGAGATTATTAGTCCCACATTGTTGGGCAATCTAAGATCCCGCGGTTTATAATGCCTTAGGGCCTCTCCACTCATTGTCAAATGGTTTTGAGTTGGATGTTCGTATTTGATATGGTATCAGAGCAGGTTATTTGCGATGAGGTTTTGACCGCACTTTTACTCTGTGTCACCCGATTTAATTATCCACGTGTTAGACCCAACGAGGCTACACGTGAAGAGGCGTGTTGAGATTATTAGTCCCATATTGTTGGGCAATTTAAGATCCTGCGGTTTATAATCCCTTAGGACCTCTCCACTCATTGTCAATTGGTTTTGAGTTGGATGCTCGTATTCTAACATAAGAGACCAGATGCAACCAGAGAGCATTCTAGAACGATCGCCCAATATCATGATCAGCAAAAAGTAACTGAAATCCACTATGCTAAACCACAACGATCGGTCGTTTACTGTAGATTTTAATGACCTTTAGTAACAACACTTTCAGGTTCATTTCAGCCTTTTCAAAAACGAAGGTACCTTTGGAATCCAAATTTTCAAATTCAAAACTGGGTAATCAAGACAAAATCTTGATTTACAACTTGGATTTCTACTACAAAATCAAAAGAGCAACAATAAAAACATATTGGAAAATCATTCTGGGCTAGAATTGATCTCCTGCTCTTCAAAATTTTGCAAAAATAAAACCCAACTTTCTGAAATTTCTGAAAATGCTTCCATTACTTAACGGGCAGTAGAATTTATCCAAATTCTTCTCCAGTTGGGGCATACTCCCAAATCTCCACAACGTTGCCAAAACTGAACCGTCAAATTTGTTAGAAGGAAAAACTCCAACTAGAGAGAACGGGAGATTCAAACTGAGTATGAGTTTTATTTTTCTTTAAACACCCACCATGAGTAGTAATTTATAAATCAACTACGTGCCTCCTCAAAGAGGTGCTACTCAAATTTATCAAGAGACACCATTCCATTCTTCATCCAACGGACATGGAATTTAAACATAAAATTTGTAACCGAATGGAAATATCTACATTACCAACTAGAGAATGCTAATACAGAATTCAAGACGATCACAATATGTATCCCATTCATCCGCTCATGTCATTTGATGGAAAGACGCATACATCACTGATCGACATTTACTGTTCGGCTCATTATGTGTGTAAATATTTACGACTGTCTGTACGTGCTTACCATCATGAATTCCATAATTCACAAATGTGTTTATATTCATGATGCTATGATTTTTTCCGCCATTATATTCTAACTCCGAGTTAGAGTCTCGTTAATATATGGGTATGAAATTCCAGCCCCCCATCCCATAATTGGCGTATGTAGGCAGGCTTGTCCTCGCCCCTCTTGATCACGTACAATTTGAAACTAATTTGGTACACAGAAACCAAATGTTGTCAAGCAGTTGTTGATTGTTTCACAGACCCTCTGTTAGATGAATAATAATTCTTTATGGTGGAAAGTATAAGGGCCTGTTTGGTACAGTTTTGAAAAACAGTTTTTAAAAATAGTTTTCCACTGTTTTAAAAACATACCATTTTTTCCTTGTTTTCATTTTCTAAAAATTGTTTGGTAAACTGTTTTTGAAAACAAGGAAAACCAACTAAATCGGACCAAATGTAAAGATTCGTCTAAGAGATAGTGATATTAGCCATGACTCACTTGCAGTCATTCCCCATCTCTTACTTTGTTCTGAAAAGAAAAGAATAAAGAAAAGAAAAAAAGAGAAAACACAGAAAACAATAATTTGTTGTTTTCATTTTTTTGTTTTTAAAAACAGAAAACAGATAGAAAACATTTTCTGAAAATGTCCTTACCAAACGCGTTTTCTCCTGTTTTCTGTTTTCTCTGTTTTTAAAAACAGAAAACTGTTTTTGAAAACTATACCAAACAGTTTCTACCAGAGCCTTTCTCAACATACCCAAACCAGTAACGATGATGACTTCAAATGTCTTAAGATTGTTGGATAATTATCTTCGTTACCGATTCTCCATAATACGACTCGTGTATTATATCCACCGATTTGTTACAACTCTTTGTAACATGTATTATATTTCGTAATACCAACAACAAAACAAGAAAAGAAGGATAGAAAAGGATGATCAATCACAAAACTTAAACAAACTTACTTGGGTATATTGAGGCGAGTAATATTTTTGCTTAAGACATTTGATGCCTTGTACGTAATGATGTTACAGATTTAGCGGCATATGCCTCTAATATTCAACAATACTTCAATGTTTTTCGCAGCACTTCGATAACACCAAACAGCGAACGCGAATAGATGTAGCACAAACTCTTCTTTAACTCTTGAAGACACATCCAAACTCTTAAATTTCTAGTACCAGTTTTTATGACTCTAAAAACACATTTTTTGCAATGGAGAATGTGTGGGGTTTATATAGGTTAGAAGTGACTCTTAGTGAAATCCTTTCATGAAAAGTCATATCCTTAGTGGAGAGTCACATCCCTTGGGATAAGACACTACCTATTGAAAAGGTTCAAGTGAGTGGACATATCCATTCACACTAACTAACTCATATTTCTATTCAAAATTCCAACAGGAGTAGACAGTGTAGCCGTAGTTGTAAAGCTAGGTTTGTTATTGAATTACAAGAATTGGCACAAGGGGAAATGATGCAGGGATTGAGTTTTAGGAATTGGAAGTAGTAACGAAGCTGTGATTAAACTGTTGAGGAGTTAGATGAAGGTATGTATAGATTGAGCTGAATTGCGGATGTAGCAAATTGAACCGAAAGAGACTCTGATTTGTATGTGCAGCATTGCTAAAATCGAAATTAGACTAGAACACCGCTGCCACTGTGGGGAGGGCCGACCGAAAAAAATAAAACACAATTATAACGTTATTGTAGAAGAAAATTTGTAATCCCTGAACACAGGCGCAATCTACAATCATTTTGTTTTATTTTTTCCTACAAAAAAATGTTTGAAGAAAAAATATTTTTAACAGTTTATAATTTTGTACAGTTCATAAACTATCAGAATAAACTAATTTTTACTAATTATGAAAAACAAATAAAACACCTAGTAAAACATACATTTTACCTGGTATTCTAATTTTCTAGTGACCTCAAAATGAGGTTCACCTGCAATAAGGTCTCATTTAGCATACCACTTGCATCTAGCATATGTACATTTTTTTATAATGTGTACGCAAAGTATGTTGGAAGAAAGTTCAAGTTGGCAATAAAGCCCAAAGGCATCAGTCCATCCAGAAATTTTGACTTATCAAAATCAGACTATGCCAACACGTGTATCTGTCCAATACAAAGATTCTTAGTTTCTTGGTGATATGGTAACAACTCTCTATATCCTCCCTCTTCCTTCTTTTTCTGCAACTAAAGAAAACCAAAAATGTTAGATTGATTTTTTTTTCATTAGGGAATGTTCATGATATCGAAAAATTAGATTAGATCTATGTTTATGTTTATGAATGTATAAGAAAAATTGTAATCATACGCGAGTAATTCAATTGTTACTAAGAAAAATCAAATCTATGTTTATACTATCTTTACTATTATAGATACATGTGCGATGCGCCTGTTATTTTACCATCCTATTTTAAACGCCGCAAAGATATGCAATCTTAAATAGAATAGGTAGGTAGTTGTTTTAATTGATTTTGACGTAGTTGATTCGCGTCTGTCATGGCTTGTCAAATATCTAGCGTGAGTGCCATTTCAGATTCGGTTTTTTCAGTCATGAGTTACTTTTTATGGCGAAAAAGACGTGCAAATCTGGCGCAAGGCAGTGGCGGAGGTAATTAAAACTGATAAAAAAGACGTAAAACTGCACATCCTGCCAAACTGACTCCAAAATCTAATATTTGCCCTGCTTTTGCGCTTGCAAACCCATTTTTACTATCTTACACCCCTAATAATATTTTGCTTCCCCTTAATAAAATTTCTAACTCCGCACTTGAAAAAACACAAACATACTCAAAAACGTTAACTTTTTCTGTCATCTCTACTCTACTTAAACGGTTTACATTGCCAATCCACGTCTTGGAACACTTGGGGCCAAAAAAAAAAAACAACAGCACTCACATTTTATGTGCAGGTGACTTATGTGTCAAGTGAACATAACTTGTCACTTTTCTGGGGTATGCTATTACATGCTTTTTACACGTGTAAAAGACGTTTCTCTCGTCTTAGGCAAGGAAGACATAAGCTAGTGATTCTTTTTTTCTGTGTGTTCTCCACTGCTATCTCTAAGTACTCCTAATTTTGATGTAAATTAAGATTCCGAGCAAAATGTAAACCAATTCTGTGATCCAATTCCTCATCGATTCAAAGTAAAATGTAAAGCGATTCTGTAACCCGATTTCTCATTTAGGAGATTAGGCTAACAATAACAATACCCACAATGGATGCAGTAAATCTCATTCAGTTCGGCCACCGTCGCTGCCAAGTCTTCCACTAACAACAATACCAAATTTTTCTGAGTTAGCTAGAATTTTTGTTTAGAATCATTAACATCAGGGGTAAGTAGCAAAGAGGCATCCTAAAATTAGATTTCTTTTTTTTTTTTATTAAGAACTGGATGTTGTCGATTGATGCTCTAATTTTGAATTTGGGTTTTTGTTTCCCTCTGATTATATAAATCTAAGCTATGATATGTTGATTAATTTGAATTTGTTGTTTTGTCAAATTAAACATCCCAAATTTTGATTTATAAATAAATTATGGCCTGTTGGTTTCATGTTTCTACATATATTCGATAGAAGGAAAGAAGTAGTTCAGATTTGGGAAGGAGAAACGAAGGAAATGGTACTTGAAAGTAATTAGCAGTTTAATCAGAGGATAATAAAGTCATTTTAGGTACAAACCAAAGAAAAGATCCGGTCGAAAAAAGTCTCTTTTCTTTATATTAGTAAGATAAAATGTATGTATATATCCCATCTTCCCCTGCAATTGTAATTTATTTAATCGTATGTAATAGTTACTAAGAAAAATTAATTTTTCAATCTAGATGTTGGTTACCGAAAATTTGATCTGATTAATTAAGATCATCAAACTTAAATTTTAAATTCAATTACAGATTCAGTAAATGATGGAACGATTTATTGGTCGTAGTAGTGGTGGATGGTGGCGTTGGTGGCACTTGAAAATCGCCACGGCCATGGTTGCGAAAATCGTCCGATTCACGATTTGAATCGGACGAATCGCTTCAAATTAAACTAATTCGAATTAAATCGTTCTCATAACTCGTTTGTCCTAGGAATCGTGTTATTCTCCCGTTGACTTACGATTTTGACCAAGTTCGGTGGAGTTGTGTTCTGTAAAAAAATCTCAGAGTGCAGAGAGATTCGAACCAGGGATAACATGTCTGCGAAAAACCACTCTCTACTACTGTACCAACTTGGGCGTTGGTGATAATCATTAAAGATATATACTACTTATTAAATGAAAGGTCAAAATTTTAAGATGTTTTAGGCAATCAATGATTTTTGTAGGCATCCTGATACCAATTACTAACTAAAAACCTAGGATATAATATTCTTTTTTAAATAAAATGTATGTATTTATATATAAGTTAATTTTTAGAGGTATTAAAAAAATTGACTATGAATTCACGATTCGATTCAGAAAAAATGAAAAGCGATTTACGTTTCGATTTACGATTTAAAAATCTTGCTCAGGGTCACGGTATATGGGTGTGACCGTTATAACGGGTGTTTTTTAAACCTTGGAAGAAACAGAGAAACAAAAGAGATGAAGAAGGAGGGGTATTTTCGTCAAGAGATGAAAAGAAACCGGACGGAAATCAAAATCTTTTTATGAAATCGAAATTTTATGTTAGATTTCATTTGACAAAAAAGTTGCCATAAAAGGGTCTCCCTCTCTACGGGCCCTCTAGTCGGTTGGCTCAATGATTGAGGACAGATGAGATGGTAATGAGGATCGCAGAAGCACTGGCTCAGTGAATAGAGACATGAGAGTAATTGGTGTTGCTAGATTGTAGTGATGGTTGTATATAGCTTAGGTTATTTCTTGATGAAGTTGCATTTCAGTTCTGGTTTATGCACTGTGTTTTTGTATTGCTTCATGAATATGAACCTGTTAGTCATCCCAGTCAGATTATCTGACTGATTATATTCTTAGTTGACTTTGTCCATATGACTGAGCTGAATCGTTTTGACTCACAGAGTTCCCTATCTTGACCTGAGTTGACTCAGTTAACCGATTTGGATTCGCCATTTGACCTGGACTTGGCCTTGACTGGACGTTGACCGTTAGTTGACCCGAATGGATTGGGTCTTAGATTAGTGGGCTGGTTTAGTGGATTTAGGTTTAGAGCTAGTGTTCCTATTTAATGAATTGGACCACTTACGGTTCGAATTAGACTTTGGTTCCTTCTACAAAGTTGTAGATATTTATAAGACTTGGCTAATGAACTATTGAACCTACCTAGTTGAATTAGTAAACTCTTAGATATGTTAAAGATAGATAATAAAAAGGTGTAGAACCATAAATGGGCTTAGAACCATTAGATAGTTCATTTAACCTATAAGTGGAGAATTGTATGAGATTATGTTTTGGACCTCGTATGGGTCTTTTGGATAAACTCTTAGAGTGCTTGTGTGATTAACAGTTACTCTTTTATTAACAACGGCCGATTCGAAGATTTTATTAGTAGGGTGGTACGCCATCCATCAAAATATTATATATATTATTTTACTTGAGGGAAATCACTCGTGTGCATATTATGCTTGTTTGACTAGCCTTTGCTTCTTGATGCATGAATTGTTGAATTTTTCCTTTCAACGTTGTCTCTTATAAATTACTGTTTTATCTTTAGAACTGTGAAGCATGTTAGTGATTACTTGAGAGTTATTTTTTTTTCCATTGGGCACCCCTTGGGATGATGTGCTCACTTGTTCCCACATCAGTTTTTCAGTAATCCGAAGGAATGGAGCGCTCGAAGATATCCGTTTCGTATCTTAGAGCTTTATTGAATCTAGTGTTGTTGTACATCTTTTACTATATGTATTCTTTCTTATTCCGTAAACAACATATTTATATATTCTTAGAAATCGAAAGTCTTTCATTTATATAATATCAGAGAGTTTGGGTTTTGTTATTTAGCACTTTCTATAGTTATGATTCTTAAAATTGTTAATCTAGTTTTGATGCTTCAACTAGGTTGTAATCCTATCAGATAAGCAGGATTAGTATTTGGGGCGTCGCAAGTTGGTATCAGATCTCACTATTAGATCTTCCATGGGAAATACTAGATAATAGTCGGTGCCAGATAGATTGTTAGATTAGTTTAGAACTAGGTTGGGTTTGTGAGCTAAATCTTAATCAGTAAAAAACAATTAATAACTAAAAGATGATTTGAATTATTTGATTGATTTTTATAACATGTTAATTTGCTTGTTCTTTGTTTTGTGCATGTGTGTTATTTTATAAATATAAAGTAAAAATTTTAGGTTGGAAACCAGTTATATTATAGTTAGAAATTTTATTAGAGTATTAAAGATTAATTAGATTCAACTGAATGACCTTTAGCATTTCTCAGTGCTGAATAGTGAGGTTGGTTGATGTGTTCGTGTGATACTTGTTACGTAGGTACGGGTTGTCAGACGTCATGAACCTAGACAGGGAAACTACACTCTTGTAAAACTATTCATATTAAGAAGACTTGGTCCTATTAGTGAACTGATAGATCCCAAATTACTTAGAAACTAATAGAGTACCTTTTCTCGGAAATAGAACCATTAATCTATTAAAGTATAAATGAAGTTTAGTTGTAAAAGTAGTTAAGATATATATACAACAAGGTTTCGATCATCAATGTTAATAACGATAAATGATAATTAGATCACTAATAATCATAACAAAAGTAACAGTAACACTTATCAAATGGTATTGTATTGAACTTTATTTATAACGAAAATAATAATAATTAGGATCAAGTAGCTACGCAAAATTATTAGCAACTATCTACAGTCAGATCTTGTAAATTAAATAAAATTGCAAATACATTCTTGTGCATTGAATCCATATAGATAGTATAAGCCTTATTAGGTTAAACCTAAGAGCGTGCGGATATACTGCATAAAATGAAAAGACTAAGTTTTTTAGTAATCTTATACCCAATTTATCTTTAGTCCAATAACTGATTAGTAAGTCATTACAATTAAACAAATACACATGAAGAAGTAATATTAATATTTGGATGCTTAGTACACAAATAGATTTAAAAGAAAATAAATTTGGATATTAATAGGATACTTTACATCAATAAAAAAAAATCTAAAGACTATTAGGATATATAACAATTTTATGCAGACTC
>NC_039358.1:166637695-166654823 GCF_003573695.1 Papaver somniferum | reverse complement strand
ATATATATAGTATACAAACTTGATACGAATAAATAAAATCAATTATACCAAATCCTTACATGAATGTAGATAGGAAAGATAAGACAGTGTACCAACTGGACTATCAATAAACCAATAACGATAATAATAAAGATAGTGAGAATAGTAACATAACTGGTAATAGTATTTCAATAATGACATTAATAGCAAATTTAAAGTAGACAATATTTGAAAAATTTATGTAATGTATAACATTAAAAATTTGAATATCAGATATTATAGATTTACGTGAAATCAAATTTAGATTAGTTATACGGATAAATATACAACAAAAATGGAACTACACCAAATGGATAAATTATTAAATGTTAGACTATAAACATTAGCATGGGAACTTAGGCAAATATGTCTGCTAGAATCAAATTACCATAGTGAGCTTAGAGACAATCATTTTTATGAAATAGAAACTAGTCTATTGAACCTAGAGCTTCAAATTATAGATTTTAGTTGTAGAAAAACCTTATAGGTTTGTGTTTCATTTCTTGTTGCTTTGAACTCATTTAAAATGGGTTGGTTTCCGTGCGTTTGTAAGTATGAGCAATACTTGCACTTATTCGAGAGTTAATGTTTCTCTATAAGGTGGGGAGTTTTGAAGACTAGAACGATGGATCGATTTTCGAGGACTAAAATGAATAAGGTGAGGAGAATGTAAGAACCCTCAAGCTCGTCAATACTATTAGACCAGTGAAGATGCGATTTAGCCGCTAATGAGTCGATTAGATTAACACGAATGTTAATTAATATAAATTAATCTAATAATAATCTAGAAATGAAATTAGTATCGTTAAATAGATATCGAAAAGTCAGCCGAAATGGACTACTCGAACATGTCAATCAGATACCGGACGAAGAAGATTTCATCAGATCCGTAAGAAGGGAAAAATAGTGTTTTAGCATCTAGCCGACTTGGGCTGCCCTTATCAAATCTATGGGTGCCTAGGTATTTTTTTCAGTGGTCTTATCCACGACCGAGCGTAAGAGGAATTGATTTTTCTCTTCTTCTTTCTCTTTCTTTTTCTTTATTCTTCTTCTTTCTCTTTATTCTTTTTTAATCTTCTTCTCTTCTTTTCTTTCCTTGTTCTACAAATATGATACGAAAACTACAAAACATAAAAGGGATTAATATACAAAACCTATGGGTTTCCTTCCATTTAGCGCTTGGTTTAAAGTCGTCAGCCCGACTTGGCATTCTCCAAACTATTCCTCCAAAGGGAGTGAACCATGAAGCACAATCACGTCCACATTCTCCGTAGGGAAGTTTTTGTAATATGGCTTTAATCTATGGCCGTGTACTTTGAAAATCTTCCCTTTCGTGAGACTAGTAACTTCAACTGCACCATAAGGAAAAACATTAGTAACAACAAAAGGTCCACTACGATGTGACCTTAGCTTACCAGGAAATAACTTAAGACGAGAATTAAATAGAATGACTTTTTTGCCCACAACAAAACTCTTTTGATAAATCATCTTGTCAGGGAAAGGTTTATTCTTCTCCTTGTTAATCTGTGCACTCTCATAAGCATCATTATGTATCTCCTCTATCTCATTAAGTTGTAATTCCTATGTTTCCCCGCATTGTCATAATCCATATTGCACATCTTTATCACCCAATAATCTTTGTGCTTGTAAGGACCCTCAAGCTCGTCAATACTATTAGGCTAGTCAAGACGCGATTTAGCCGCTAATGAGTCGATTAGATTAACACAAACGTTAATTAATATAAATTAGTCTAACAATAATCTAGAAACATAATTAGTATTGTTAAATAGATATCGAAAAATTAGCCGAAATGGACTACTCGAACGTGTCAATCAGATACCGGACGAAGAAGATTTCATCAGATCCATAAGAAGGGAAAATAGTGTTTTAGCATCTAGCCGACTTGGGCTGCCTTTATCAAATCTATGGATGCCTAGGTATTTTTTTCAGTGGTCTTATCCACGACCGAGCGTAAGAGGAATTGATTTTTCTCTTCTTCTTTCTCTTTCTTCTTCTTTATTCTTCTTCTCTTCTTTTCTTTCCTTGTTCTTATTCTCTGGCGATTTTGGGAGATCAAACGGAAGTTTTACGATTAGTAGAAGTTGGAAAAGATCATGGGGTAGTTGCTAGTGATGGTGTGGTTGTATGTTGTTGATTCAGACACGAGGGAGGAAGTTAATTAGAGGTTAGGGTTCTGAGTTTTGAGGTTGTGTGGAACTAATGATGATTTAGTGCTGCTGATTGATGAAGAACAGAAGGGTTGAGATTGACTTGAAGATTTGAAGTCATTCTATTGATGAATTAAATCTAGGGTTTCCTGATCTTCCCCAAATCAGGTAAATTAGGGTTCTTTTGTATTGAAGATTAAATTGAATGATTTTGATTGAATAATTGAGTTTAATTTAGTGAATTCTTTCATGGGTCTGTGATTGATTATAGTCTATATGGTTGTATAAGGTTTAATTTGGGTTTCTTTAGGAGTTTGAATTTCACAGAGAGATTAGGGTTCTTGGTCATGATAAATTATCTGTAGGAATTGAAAGATGGGTTTAAAGGACGCAGGTTGATATTTGAAATAGGTTGAGTGATGGAGTTGTTGACAGAGTAAAAGTTGAGAATGATATTATTGGGTTCACAGGATTCTGGTAGTTAGAATTGGAGATGTCATGGCTAGGAAAAGGTGATGATTCTGAACTGACGCTGGTGGTTTGCAGTGGTAGCTGAGATGGAGTAGAGAGTGTAGCCGTAGTTGTAAAGCTAGGTTTATTATTGAATTACAAGAATTGGCACAAGGGGAAATGATGCAGGTATTGAGTTTTAGGAATTGGAAGTAGTAACGAAGCTGTGATTAAATTGTTGAGGAGTAAGATGAAGGTATGTGTGGATTGAGCTGAATTGCGGATGTAGCAAATTGTACTGAAAGAGACTCTTATTTGTATGTGCAGCATTGCTAAAACTGAAGTTAGATGATTGAGGACAGATGAGGTGGTAATGAGGATCGTAGAATCAATGGCTCAGTGAACAGACACATGAGAGTAATTGGTGTTGCTAAATTGTAGTGATGTTTGTGTATACTTTAGGTTATTTCTTGATGAAGTTGCATTTTAGCTTTGGTTTATGCACTGTGTTTTTGTATTGCTTCATGAATATGAACCTGTTAGACATCCCAGTCAGATTATCTGACTGATTCTATTCTTAGCTGACTTTGTCCATCTGACTAAGTTGAATCGTTTTGACTCACCGAGTTCCCTATCTTGACCTGAGTTGACTCAGTCGACCGATTTGGACTTGATTGATTTGGATTTGACCATTTGACCTGGCCTTGACTGGACATTGACCGTTAGTTGACCCGAATGGATTGGGTCTTAGATTAGTGGGCCGGTTTAGTGGATTTGGGTTTAGAGCTAGTGTTCCTATTTAATGAATTGGACCACTTACAGTTCGAATTAGACTTTGGTTCCTTCTACAAAGTTGTAGATATTTATAAGACTTAGCTAATGAACTATAGAACCAACCTAGTTGAATTAGTAAACTCTTAGATATGTTAAAGATAGATAATGAAAATGTGTAGAACCATAAATGGGCTTAGGACCATTAGATAGTTCATTTAACCTATAACTGGAGAATTGTATGAGATTTTGTTTTGAACCTCGTATGAGTCTTTTGGATAAACTCTGAGAGTGGTTGTGTGATTAATAGTTACTCTTTTATTAACAACGGTCGATTCGAAGATTGTACCAGTGGATTATAGATCTCGAGGTAGGCGAGGCTTGTCATCAATTCAGGTGGGAACCTTATAACCTTCTGTAATCATTAAGTTTCTTCGCGAGCATGTTGTGCTTTTCTATCTGTATGAGTGAATATTTTAATTGCATTGAACGAAGTCTGTATTGAATGTAATTGTATGTGTGTGATATACGTTATGCGGTTTCCCTCGCTAGGAGTGTCTGTGTCTCCCCACATCTCCTTGCTAAGTTAAGTAGGGCGGTATGCCATACGTCGGCAATAGTATTAGTAGGGCGGTACGCCATCCGTCGACAATAGTAATATATTTTCTGCTTATTAAAATAGTAGGGCGGTATGCCATCCGTCGGAAATAGTATTAGTAGGGAGGTACGCCATACGTCAAAATATTGTATATATTATTTTATTTAAGGGAAATCACTCGTGTGCATATTATGCTTGTTTGACTAGCCTTTGCTTTTTGATGCATGAATTGCTGAATGTTTCCTTTCAACGTTGTCTCTTATAAATTACTTTTTTATCTTTAGAACTGTGAAGCATGTTTGTGATTACTTGAGAGTTATTTGTTTTTCCATTGGGAACCCCTTGGGATGATGTGCTCACTTGTTCCCACATCAGTTTTTCAGTAATCTGAAGGAATTGAGCGCTCGAAGATATCCGTTTCGTAGCTTAGAGATTTATTGTATCTAGTATTGTTGTACATCTTTTACTATATGTATTCTTTCTTATTCCGTAAACAACATATTTATATATTCTTAGAACTCGAAAGACTTTCATTTATATAATATCAGAGAGTTTGGGTTTTGTTATTTAACACTTTCTATAGTTATGATTCTTAACATCGGTAATCTAGTTTTGATGCTTCAACTAGGTTGTAATCCTATTAGATAAGCATGATTAGTATTTGGGGCGTCGCAGTGCTCCAGTTCAACCAGAAGATTACAAGGTTTTCCATAAACTAATTTATATGGAGACAAACCAATCGGTATTTTGTATGTTGTTCTATACGCTCAAAGTGAATCGTTGAGTATATAACTCCAATCTTTTCGTGTTGTGTTAACGGTTTTCTCCAAGATGGACTTGATCTCACGATTTGAAGTTTCAGCTTGCCCACTAGTAAGTTCCTTATAAAGTCTTTGATAAACCGTCTGTAAAAACCTGCATGACCAAGAAACGAGCGAATCTCCCTCACCGAATAGATTCCTTATTAAGTCTATCTTTGCTTCGTCGACTTCGAGCCCTCGAGATGACACGATATGACCCAGCATTATACCATGGTTTACCATAAAGTGACATTTTCCCCTATTTAAAACAAGATTAGTGTATATGCATCTTTTTAGCACAAGTTCAAGATTTTGTAAACAAATATCATACGAATTCCCATAAAAACTAAAATCATCCTAAATACCTCAATGATGCGTTCCACGTAATCAGAAAATATACTAACCATACATCTCTGAAAAGTGGCAGGTGCATTGCAAAGACCAAACATCATCCGTCTATAGGCAAACGTACCAAAAGGACAAGCAAAAGTAGTCTTCTCTTGATCCTCTGGTGCAATAACAATCTGATTGTACCCCGAATAACCGTCCAAAAAGCAATAATGTGAATGTCCCGCTAACCTATCTAGCATTTGATTAATGAAAAGGAAAGTGATCCTTTCTAGTTGCGGCATTAAGCTTTCTGTAATATATGCATACTCTCCATCATGTTTGAACTCTTGTAGGAACAAGTTCATCATCTTGATTTCTAACAACAGTGACACCCGATTTCTTAGGCACCACTTTGTTGATAGGGAAAAATGATCTGATGGTTTTTAGGGAACGGAGAGACGACCGTGTGGACGGAGGCTCCTCAACAGAGCAAACTGCCTATCCTCAAACAGATGCACTGCACGAGAGTGCTTTGAGTTCGAGAGATCAGTCTGTAGGACTCCGGCCTAAACCAAGACAATGGTCGTTCCAGAGTCAATTCGTTCACAAAGAGGGAAGCGGGTTGATCTGTAGGAGGGAAGCTGAGAAGTGTGTATGATCAAGGATTGTGGATGATGATGAAGTCTTCTGCAAATTTTCTGTGAACTGTTGAGTTCGAATAAGTTCTAGTCGATTGATTGAATTCTTGAGAGTGATTGCTCGGATCAGAATTCTTCAGTTGTTGAATCCTGGATTCAGAGACTTATTTATATTGCCAAAATAGCAGACACATTGATCTCCAGTAGGTGTGACGGTTGTTCGAGTGAAAGAGTGGGAAAGTGGGAAATCGTGGTTGTGCTAGTTCCTCGTAGGTGAGAGGGTTGGTTGATCTTCCATCCACTATTTTGCTAACTTCCTCAACTGCTTGCACGACTTACTCACATTTCTCATCGTGGATGAACACACGTGTCGTAGGCCACCAGACCAAAACCCTAATTAATATCCCCCATGTGACGTGATTGATGTCTCACGAATGTGGAGTCTGCAAAGCAGGCGTGTATTTGATTAGTCAGTCATTGACTTGATTAGATGATGAGTCTAAGTATTATTGAGTCGAGCATGATTGTTGAATGCTTTATGATTCATGAATTGAACATGTCTGCAGGGGCGTATAGTTCTCGAATGAATGATGTTGATAATTGATTCAACAAAATGAATATCGATACTCTGAGCAAATATTGCTCGTATGATGAATTGTTGAATATTGATAATTGGGTTAATATTAGAGCATCTGAGCAAGTATTGCTCATTCGATAAATTACTAGATATTGATAGTTGAATCAATATTCGAGCATCTGAGCAAGTATTGCTCATTCGATAAATTACTGGATATAGATAGTTGAACTCGCTCAGAATTATGATTTGCAGAGCATTTGTTCGAAACCCTAATTTTGATCAATTGCTGGTCAATCGATGATTTACTGAAAATAAATCACTGAGTGAAGGAGGGACCGGCTACATGGGATGATGGTCGACCATGTAGCGCCCAAGTGCTCGAGTGAGCATGCACCAAAGTCCTTTCTTGATCAGTCGGTGAAAGGATGATCAAATGCTGGTTTAATTATTTATTAAAATAGCTCTCGTGCGAGTGTTATGTAATAAAACCTAATTATGGAGAGATGGGGGACCGACCAAAAGGTCATGGGACCGGCCCTTGGTGGTCGTGGGACCAGCTGGTGGTCGATTGAGCAAATTCCAAGTTGGTTGGAGAGAGTTTGGACCCAATATGAACTGTTGAGAGATAATTATGTCAAAATTATGAAAGAGTGTGGGACCAGATCCTTGCAAGCCTAAGGGTCGACCTTGGTCGGTCAAGGTGGCATGCCAGTGTCACTATAATGCATGTGTCTCAGTCCTGAGAGTTTTGTTATTTTCTGGTGCGCGTTTGATCAATATTTTGGATTTTCAGAAGAGTTTGATCTTGACTGAAACTCTCGATTTTGCTCGAATGAGCAAGCATAACTTTGCTCGTGCGATCAATATTTTGAGAATATTAAAATAATAATATTTTAACTTTTGACGTGAGAAACCTAGTTGGTCATGTGACCATTTGACTTTTTAGCTTTTTCATGGTTTGAGCAATATTTGAGAAAATATTGAAAAACTAGGGTTTTCGCTCAAACGATGGAGTTTCGTGAGATGAAGAAAATAATAATATCAGAAAATAAGGAATTGCAAGATGTGGGGCCGGCCTCGGCTAGAGAATGGCAGGCCGGCTAGGTGGCCCGATCCTGTGACACCTTTCCCTATTTTTGTTTGATTAAAGTATGGAGAAACTAAGAGTCTAGCTCAAACGAGGGAGTTTTCTCAAATGAAGGAGTGTTCATAAGATGAGGGAAATAATAAATCAAAATAAAATAAAATAACGGAAGAGGGGACCGGCCACGGCGGCATGACCGGCCGGCCGGTGGGCCCGGTCCCATGCCTCTTGTTTATTTTATTGGATATTATTTTCCTTCATAAGTTCCTCTTTCGTCCATATTTTTGAATGCTCGTTCGTGCGTTCGGGTGCTCGTTCGTGTATTATTGTCAAGTACACTTGCACCATTTTCTCGGGGCTTACTCGGTGATGGCCCAGACACCCGATTGGTGAATATTTATTACTAATTCATGAAATTCTGTTGAGAATAATTCATGAAACGGAGTAATAAAAATTACTTGAGTATTTATTACTAATTCATGAAATTCAGCTGAGAATGATTCATGAAACAGAGTAATAAAATGAGTTGAGTATCTATTACTAATCCATGGAATCCATCTGAGGATCATCCATGGAATGGAGTAATGAGATATAATATATTATTTTCTAGGAATTCAGTTGATGAATGACACGCTAGAATTAATCTATTTGCAGAATCGAGATATGAGATAATTGAAGCATCATATTCGTTCTGAGGGGTGTATAGTCAGGGAACAACGAGCAATGTGACGTCCTGAAGGCGTTAAGCTCTCTAAAAAACATTATGTCTAGGAACCGCCCAATCATTAAGAGATTATATACATGGTGTCTCTACGTAGTCTGGGAACAACGAGCAGCGTGACGTCCTGAAGGCGTTAAGCTCTCTAATAAAAATTATGTCTAGGAGCCGCCCAATCATTTTGATTCTATGTAGAGGTGATGATGAAATGTGTGAAGCATCGAACGCTCAACTGGGAGGCCTTTCGAGAAACATATTCATCATAGCTCTGAGAGGAATGTTCGCTCAGTCAGAGATCGTGAAACGGTTCACGGATCATAAAATATGAACCGTCACATACATTCCTGAAGCCGGGTCAGAAACATGCAGTATCATGATTTTACGATTTTAGCCCTTGCCGAAAATCCACTATCAACATTAAGTCCCTTCTTAGTGAGGGACAGTCATGTTCCGCAGTAAGCACTAGATGGTGATTTTCCAGTAGACGAGATAAGTAGTTGAACTTGGTCGTACAAAGGCATTTTCGGAATCCCCGATTTGCTCCAATGATGTCATGTACGAGCAAATGCCCAGGTAAGGACTCTGGAAGTATGATAGAGTGTCATACCGTGAGCACAGAGAGATGAGGCGCTGCTGATTTGGATGATCAGACGCTCAGTTTTGGTAGGTTTAGCATTTACGGGCTCGGGACCAAAAAAGGAAATCCTTGTTTTAGGAACAGATGTTCGTTCGTTCGCTAGTTTAAGAAACAAACAATGATCCCTAGCATAAGAGAGATTTTTTTTTTAAATAGACCTGTGTCTAATGATAAAAAATTTGTCTATAAGATTTCAAGAAAACCTTTTTTTTTTTTTAAATATGTGAGATTTCACAAAATTAAATAAACTCTCGTTTCAAAAGTGGATGTTTGTATGAGAGAAAATTTTTTTTGTTTTTTTTTTGAATAGACGTGCGTCTGTTGGTAATAAAAAATTTGTCTATGAACTTTCATGAAATATATGAGCTTTCACAAATTTTCGAAAATATACTCTTATTTCAAAGACGTATGCTTGAGCGAGGGAGCAAATATATTTATATATATAGATATTTTTTATCAAATTTACGTGAGTTTCACGTTAGAATATATTTTTGTAAAATCAATGTTTCGATTTTGAACTATTGAAAGTAGACAAGTATAAATGGTGAAATAATGTCTGTATGTGAGTTTTCACAATTGTAGAATGGACGTCTGTCCAATTTTTGAAAAATCGGTGGATGTTAACACAGTAAAAATTTATGTGGGTTGTTCACCGTTTTATGAAAATCAATTTATGATTTTTGAACAATGGACTTTGCCCGTCATTGCAGGTTTGAAGAAACGGGAAAGTTCTTAAAACTTTTGTTCTAAGTTCACTATTGTTGGTGAAATTGTAAACATGTAAGAGTTGGAGTGTTACCGTTTTTGTTGCGTGTTTTGTTATTGTTATATCCATGACTCCATGTATTTCGCCTCAGATAATGGTGACTTCCAGTTACAACCACCCTTCTGGCTCTTCCGAGGAACGCTCCAGAAATATCAAGTCAGAGATGAAGACTTTCGCATATGTTCATGCCAAGGTGAATCAACCTTTCAGAGATGCTGGAAAGCTGATACATGTTATGTCTCTTGATCATCTGAGAGTGGTTCGTGCTAAGATATATTCTTTCTTGGTCTTAGCAGATGCGGAAGGAAAGCAGAGACGTGATGAAATGTCACAGAAGAAAAGAGCTGAAGATGAAAAGATCATATCTCATCAGTAAAAGCACCACCGACTTGCAAGTGAGACTATCGGCTGAAGATGAAGTTCGGCCTTGCGTTGATGGTGTAGTGCCTGATTCAGATGTGGATGAATGAAGAATTTCGTCATAATTCATCATCAGACAATTCAGAAGTTAGGTCTCCATTGAAAATGTTGTAGAATCTTCATACGATGTTTTTTTTTGATGATCTACCCCAACTTTTTGATGCCCAGGAAATTTCCTAGATTTAGTAAAGAAGCCTTTTGAGTTTTGAGCATGTTTAGAGGTCGAATCAACGAAACAGTAAATTTCCAGGAAGTCTTCATAAACTTCAGTTGTCATGTAGTTTGATTTTTTGGCCACATCTTTTTTCTCGTTCATCCAATTATTGTGAATTTTGGATATGTTATATAAGACATCCATGCGAAGATAATGGCATATGATTCATCCCTAGATTCTTCACCAATTGCTCCAAGCTCTTTTCTTTCTGCAGGAAAATGTAAATTCGTCTCAGACGAGCTTGTTGTAAAACGCCCTTGTTGTGTCTTTAGACCATTTGCTTGTGTCTTGAACGCTTGATGAAAGATTTCAATACCATTGATTAATTTGAAATCTGAACCCATGGTTGATACATGAGCCTGGTGCTTGCAGTACCATTTTTTGTTTCTGTCAATTATAGAAACATCACTTTTGAAACCCTGGTCATGGTACCATAACTGAGGTTGCTCTCAAGAGGGGATGATGTAATGACCATGGTTATATGTCACGGTTGTAGAATTTGTTTTATGATGAATGATTAGCATATGCGAGCTTGGTGCCAGTCACGACTCTTGGACTGTGAAACTGATCGTCATGATCAGTGGATCGTCAGTCCCCCAGTATTTAGTTAAATATCCTTTTTGTTTTTCCTTCTTCTAGAAAGACCTAGATAGAGGACCCAGGTAGGAAAAACATGATGTAAAGACCTAAGTGGTCGAAGTTAGAGGTACCTTGATGAAGGACTTAGTGGAAAGACCTGGTGGACATCGATCGACTGTAAAGGTAATGAATCACGTCTAAGAATCGTTGCTTGCATGTTGTATGCTCTGGAAGCTGTATGAACCTCATACGACGTTAGAATTCGGTGCTTGACCCAAACTTTTGAAGCTAAGAGAATGAGGAATCATATGCAAAAAGAATCCTTCAGTTTGGAGATTCTATGGATTTCAATGACGCATGCACATTCATAACTTGTAATCCCGTGCAAATATTGCTCGTATGATGAATTGTTGAATATTGATAATTGGGTTAATATTAGAGCATCTGAGCAAGTATTGCTCATTCGATAAATTACTAGATATTGATAGTTGAATCAATATTCGAGCATCTGAGCAAGTATTGCTCATTCGATAAATTACTGGATATAGATAGTTGAACTCTCTCAGAATTATGATTTGCAGAGCATTTGTTCGAAACCCTAATTTTGATCAATTGCTGGTCAATCGATGATTTACTGAAAATAAATCACTGAGTGAAGGAGGGACCGGCTACATGGGATGATGGTCGACCATGTAGCGCCCAAGTGCTCGAGTGAGCATGCACCAAAGTCCTTTCTTGATCAGTCGGTGAAAGGATGATCAAATGCTGGTTTAATTATTTATTAAAATAGCTCTCGTGCGAGTGTTATGTAATAAAACCTAATTATGGAGAGATGGGGGACCGACCAAAAGGTCATGGGACCGGCCCTTGGTGGTCGTGGGACCAGCTGGTGGTCGATTGAGCAAATTCCAAGTTGGTTGGAGAGAGTTTGGACCCAATATGAACTGTTGAGAGATAATTATGTCAAAATTATGAAAGAGTGTGGGACCAGCTCCTTGCAAGCCTAAGGGTCGACCTTGGTCGGTCAAGGTGGCATGCCAGTGTCACTATAATGCATGTGTCTCAGTCCTGAGAGTTTTGTTATTTTCTGGTGCGCGTTTGATCAATATTTTGGATTTTCAGAAGAGTTTGATCTTGACTGAAACTCTCGATTTTGCTCGAATGAGCAAGCATAACTTTGCTCGTGCGATCAATATTTTGAGAATATTAAAATAATAATATTTTAACTTTTGACGTGAGAAACCTAGTTGGTCATGTGACCATTTGACTTTTTAGCTTTTTCATGGTTTGAGCAATATTTGAGAAAATATTGAAAAACTAGGGTTTTCGCTCAAACGATGGAGTTTCGTGAGATGAAGAAAATAATAATATCAGAAAATAAGGAATTGCAAGATGTGGGGCCGGCCTCGGCTAGAGAATGGCAGGCCGGCTAGGTGGCCCGATCCTGTGACACCTTTCCCTATTTTTGTTTGATTAAAGTATGGAGAAACTAAGAGTCTCGCTCAAACGAGGGAGTTTTCTCAAATGAAGGAGTGTTCATAAGATGAGGGAAAT
Source organism: Papaver somniferum (assembly GCF_003573695.1). Taxonomy (NCBI): domain Eukaryota; kingdom Viridiplantae; phylum Streptophyta; class Magnoliopsida; order Ranunculales; family Papaveraceae; genus Papaver; species Papaver somniferum. The sequence continues at coordinate 166,642,501 of NC_039358.1, read as the reverse complement.
AATAAATCAAAATAAAATAAAATAACGGAAGAGGGGACCGGCCACGGCGGCATGACCGGCCGGCCGGTGGGCCCGGTCCCATGCCTCTTGTTTATTTTATTGGATATTATTTTCCTTCATAAGTTCCTCTTTCGTCCATATTTTTGAATGCTCGTTCGTGCGTTCGGGTGCTCGTTCGTGTATTATTGCCAAGTACACTTGCACCATTTTCTCGGGGCTTACTCGGTGATGGCCCAGACACCCGATTGGTGAATATTTATTACTAATTCATGAAATTCTGTTGAGAATAATTCATGAAACGGAGTAATAAAAATTACTTGAGTATTTATTACTAATTCATGAAATTCAGCTGAGAATGATTCATGAAACAGAGTAATAAAATGAGTTGAGTATCTATTACTAATCCATGGAATCCATCTGAGGATCATCCATGGAATGGAGTAATGAGATATAATATATTATTTTCTAGGAATTCAGTTGATGAATGACACGCTAGAATTAATCTATTTGCAGAATCGAGATATGAGATAATTGAAGCATCATATTCGTTCTGAGGGGTGTATAGTCAGGGAACAACGAGCAATGTGACGTCCTGAAGGCGTTAAGCTCTCTAACAAACATTATGTCTAGGAACCGCCCAATCATTAAGAGATTATATACATGGTGTCTCTACGTAGTCTGGGAACAACGAGCAGCGTGACGTCCTGAAGGCGTTAAGCTCTCTAGTAAAAATTATGTCTAGGAGCCGCCCAATCATTTTGATTCTATGTAGAGGTGATGATGAAATGTGTGAAGCATCGAACGCTCAACTGGGAGGCCTTTCGAGAAACATATTCATCATAGCTCTGAGAGGAATGTTCGCTCAGTCAGAGATCGTGAAACGGTTCACGGATCATAAAATATGAACCGTCACATACATTCCTGAAGCCGGGTCAGAAACATGCAGTATCATGATTTTACGATTTTAGCCCTTGCCGAAAATCCACTATCAACATTAAGTCCCTTCTTAGTGAGGGACAGTCATGTTCCGCAGTAAGCACTAGATGGTGATTTTCCAGTAGACGAGATAAGTAGTTGAACTTGGTCGTACAAAGGCATTTTCGGAATCCCCGATTTGCTCCAATGATGTCATGTACGAGCAAATGCCCAGGTAAGGACTCTGGAAGTATGATAGAGTGTCATACCGTGAGCACAGAGAGATGAGGCGCTGCTGATTTGGATGATCAGACGCTCAGTTTTGGTAGGTTTAGCATTTACGGGCTCGGGACCAAAAAAGGAAATCCTTGTTTTAGGAACAGATGTTCGTTCGTTCGCTAGTTTAAGAAACAAACAATGATCCCTAGCATAAGAGAGATTTTTTTTTTAAATAGACCTGTGTCTAATGATAAAAAATTTGTCTATAAGATTTCAAGAAAACCTTTTTTTTTTTTTAAATATGTGAGATTTCACAAAATTAAATAAACTCTCGTTTCAAAAGTGGATGTTTGTATGAGAGAAAATTTTTTTTGTTTTTTTTTTGAATAGACGTGCGTCTGTTGGTAATAAAAAATTTGTCTATGAACTTTCATGAAATATATGAGCTTTCACAAATTTTCGAAAATATACTCTTATTTCAAAGACGTATGCTTGAGCGAGGGAGCAAATATATTTATATATATAGATATTTTTTATCAAATTTACGTGAGTTTCACGTTAGAATATATTTTTGTAAAATCAATGTTTCGATTTTGAACTATTGAAAGTAGACAAGTATAAATGGTGAAATAATGTCTGTATGTGAGTTTTCACAATTGTAGAATGGACGTCTGTCCAATTTTTGAAAAATCGGTGGATGTTAACACAGTAAAAATTTATGTGGGTTGTTCACCGTTTTATGAAAATCAATTTATGATTTTTGAACAATGGACTTTGCCCGTCATTGCAGGTTTGAAGAAACGGGAAAGTTCTTAAAACTTTTGTTCTAAGTTCACTATTGTTGGTGAAATTGTAAACATGTAAGAGTTGGAGTGTTACCGTTTTTGTTGCGTGTTTTGTTATTGTTATATCCATGACTCCATGTATTTCGCCTCAGATAATGGTGACTTCCAGTTACAACCACCCTTCTGGCTCTTCCGAGGAACGCTCCAGAAATATCAAGTCAGAGATGAAGACTTTCGCATATGTTCATGCCAAGGTGAATCAACCTTTCAGAGATGCTGGAAAGCTGATACATGTTATGTCTCTTGATCATCTGAGAGTGGTTCGTTCTAAGATATATTCTTTCTTGGTCTTAGCAGATGCGGAAGGAAAGCAGAGACGTGATGAAATGTCACAGAAGAAAAGAGCTGAAGATGAAAAGATCATATCTCATCAGTAAAAGCACCACCGACTTGCAAGTGAGACTATCGGCTGAAGATGAAGTTCGGCCTTGCGTTGATGGTGTAGCGCCTGATTCAGATGTGGATGAATGAAGAATTTCGTCATAATTCATCATCAGACAATTCAGAAGTTAGGTCTCCATTGAAAATGTTGTAGAATCTTCATACGATGTTTTTTTTTGATGATCTACCCCAACTTTTTGATGCCCAGGAAATTTCCTAGATTTAGTAAAGAAGCCTTTTGAGTTTTGAGCATGTTTAGAGGTCGAATCAACGAAACAGTAAATTTCCAGGAAGTCTTCATAAACTTCAGTTGTCATGTAGTTTGATTTTTTGGCCACATCTTTTTTCTCGTTCATCCAATTATTGTGAATTTTGGATATGTTATATAAGACATCCATGCGAAGATAATGGCATATGATTCATCCCTAGATTCTTCACCAATTGCTCCAAGCTCTTTTCTTTCTGCAGGAAAATGTAAATTCGTCTCAGACGAGCTTGTTGTAAAACGCCCTTGTTGTGTCTTTAGACCATTTGCTTGTGTCTTGAACGCTTGATGAAAGATTTCAATACCATTGATTAATTTGAAATCTGAACCCATGGTTGATACATGAGCCTGGTGCTTGCAGTACCATTTTTTGTTTCTGTCAATTATAGAAACATCACTTTTGAAACCCTGGTCATGGTACCATAACTGAGGTTGCTCTCAAGAGGGGATGATGTAATGACCATGGTTATATGTCACGGTTGTAGAATTTGTTTTATGATGAATGATTAGCATATGCGAGCTTGGTGCCAGTCACGACTCTTGGACTGTGAAACTGATCGTCATGATCAGTGGATCGTCAGTCCCCCAGTATTTAGTTAAATATCCTTTTTGTTTTTCCTTCTTCTAGAAAGACCTAGATAGAGGACCCAGGTAGGAAAAACATGATGTAAAGACCTAAGTGGTCGAAGTTAGAGGTACCTTGATGAAGGACTTAGTGGAAAGACCTGGTGGACATCGATCGACTGTAAAGGTAATGAATCACGTCTAAGAATCGTTGCTTGCATGTTGTATGCTCTGGAAGCTGTATGAACCTCATACGACGTTAGAATTCGGTGCTTGACCCAAACTTTTGAAGCTAAGAGAATGAGGAATCATATGCAAAAAGAATCCTTCAGTTTGGAGATTCTATGGATTTCAATGACGCATGCACATTCATAACTTGTAATCCCGTGCAAATATTGCTCGTATGATGAATTGTTGAATATTGATAATTGGGTTAATATTAGAGCATCTGAGCAAGTATTGCTCATTCGATAAATTACTAGATATTGATAGTTGAATCAATATTCGAGCATCTGAGCAAGTATTGCTCATTCGATAAATTACTGGATATAGATAGTTGAACTCTCTCAGAATTATGATTTGCAGAGCATTTGTTCGAAACCCTAATTTTGATCAATTGCTGGTCAATCGATGATTTACTGAAAATAAATCACTGAGTGAAGGAGGGACCGGCTACATGGGATGATGGTCGACCATGTAGCGCCCAAGTGCTCGAGTGAGCATGCACCAAAGTCCTTTCTTGATCAGTCGGTGAAAGGATGATCAAATGCTGGTTTAATTATTTATTAAAATAGCTCTCGTGCGAGTGTTATGTAATAAAACCTAATTATGGAGAGATGGGGGACCGACCAAAAGGTCATGGGACCGGCCCTTGGTGGTCGTGGGACCAGCTGGTGGTCGATTGAGCAAATTCCAAGTTGGTTGGAGAGAGTTTGGACCCAATATGAACTGTTGAGAGATAATTATGTCAAAATTATGAAAGAGTGTGGGACCAGCTCCTTGCAAGCCTAAGGGTCGACCTTGGTCGGTCAAGGTGGCATGCCAGTGTCACTATAATGCATGTGTCTCAGTCCTGAGAGTTTTGTTATTTTCTGGTGCGCGTTTGATCAATATTTTGGATTTTCAGAAGAGTTTGATCTTGACTGAAACTCTCGATTTTGCTCGAATGAGCAAGCATAACTTTGCTCGTGCGATCAATATTTTGAGAATATTAAAATAATAATATTTTAACTTTTGACGTGAGAAACCTAGTTGGTCATGTGACCATTTGACTTTTTAGCTTTTTCATGGTTTGAGCAATATTTGAGAAAATATTGAAAAACTAGGGTTTTCGCTCAAACGATGGAGTTTCGTGAGATGAAGAAAATAATAATATCAGAAAATAAGGAATTGCAAGATGTGGGGCCGGCCTCGGCTAGAGAATGGCAGGCCGGCTAGGTGGCCCGATCCTGTGACACCTTTCCCTATTTTTGTTTGATTAAAGTATGGAGAAACTAAGAGTCTCGCTCAAACGAGGGAGTTTTCTCAAATGAAGGAGTGTTCATAAGATGAGGGAAATAATAAATCAAAATAAAATAAAATAACGGAAGAGGGGACCGGCCACGGCGGCATGACCGG
>NC_039358.1:166629022-166637685 GCF_003573695.1 Papaver somniferum | reverse complement strand
TGGAAAGCTGATACATGTTATGTCTCTTGATCATCTGAGAGTGGTTCGTGCTAAGATATATTCTTTCTTGGTCTTAGCAGATGCGGAAGGAAAGCAGAGACGTGATGAAATGTCACAGAAGAAAAGAGCTGAAGATGAAAAGATCATATCTCATCAGTAAAAGCACCACCGACTTGCAAGTGAGACTATCGGCTGAAGATGAAGTTCGGCCTTGCGTTGATGGTGTAGCGCCTGATTCAGATGTGGATGAATGAAGAATTTCGTCATAATTCATCATCAGACAATTCAGAAGTTAGGTCTCCATTGAAAATGTTGTAGAATCTTCATACGATGTTTTTTTTTGATGATCTACCCCAACTTTTTGATGCCCAGGAAATTTCCTAGATTTAGTAAAGAAGCCTTTTGAGTTTTGAGCATGTTTAGAGGTCGAATCAACGAAACAGTAAATTTCCAGGAAGTCTTCAGAAACTTCAGTTGTCATGTAGTTTGATGTTTTGGCCACATCTTTTTTCTCGTTCATCCAATTATTGTGAATTTTGGATATGTTGTATAAGACATCCATGCGAAGATAATGGCATATGATACATCCCTATATTATTCACCAATTGCTCCAAGCTCTTTTCTTTCTGCAGGAAAATGTAAATTCGTCTCAGACGAGCTTGTTGTAAAACGCCCTTGTTGTGTCTTTAGACCATTTGCTTGTGTCTTGAACGCTTGATGAAAGATTTCAATACCATTGATTAATTTGAAATCTGAACCCATGGTTGATACATGAGCCTGGTGCTTGCAGTACCATTTTTTGTTTCTGTCAATTATAGAAACATCACTTTTGAAACCCTGGTCATGGTACCATAACTGAGGTTGCTCTCAAGAGGGGATGATGTAATGACCATGGTTATATGTCACGGTTGTAGAATTTGTTTTATGATGAATGATTAGCATATGCGAGCTTGGTGCCAGTCACGACTCTTGGACTGTGAAACTGATCGTCATGATCAGTGGATCGTCAGTCCCCCAGTATTTAGTTAAATCTCCTTTTTGTTTTTCCTTCTTCTAGAAAGACCTAGATAGAGGACCCAGGTAGGAAAAACATGATGTAAAGACCTAAGTGGTCGAAGTTAGAGGTACCTTGATGAAGGACTTAGTGGAAAGACCTGGTGGACATCGATCGACTGTAAAGGTAATGAATCACGTCTAAGAATTGTTGCTTGCATGTTGTATGCTCTGGAAGCTATATGAACCTCATACGACGTTAGAATTCGGTGCTTGACCCAAACTTTTGAAGCTAAGAGAATGAGGAATCATATGCAAAAAGAATCCTTCAGTTTGGAGATTCTATGGATTTCAATGACGCATGCACATTCATAACTTGTAATCCCGTGCAAATATTGCTCGTATGATGAATTGTTGAATATTGATAATTGGGTTAATATTAGAGCATCTGAGCAAGTATTGCTAATTCGATAAATTACTAGATATTGATAGTTGAATCAATATTCGAGCATCTGAGCAAGTATTGCTCATTCGATAAATTACTGGATATAGATAGTTGAACTCGCTCAGAATTATGATTTGCAGAGCATTTGTTCGAAACCCTAATTTTGATCAATTGCTGGTCAATCGATGATTTACTGAAAATAAATCACTGAGTGAAGGAGGGACCGGCTACATGGGATGATGGTCGACCATGTAGCGCCCAAGTGCTCGAGTGAGCATGCACCAAAGTCCTTTCTTGATCAGTCGGTGAAAGGATGATCAAATGCTGGTTTAATTATTTATTAAAATAGCTCTCGTGCGAGTGTTATGTAATAAAACCTAATTATGGAGAGATGGGGGACCGACCAAAAGGTCATGGGACCGGCCCTTGGTGGTCGTGGGACCAGCTGGTGGTCGATTGAGCAAATTCCAAGTTGGTTGGAGAGAGTTTGGACCCAATATGAACTGTTGAGAGATAATTATGTCAAAATTATGAAAGAGTGTGGGACCAGCTCCTTGCAAGCCTAAGGGTCGACCTTGGTCGGTCAAGGTGGCATGCCAGTGTCACTATAATGCATGTGTCTCAGTCCTGAGAGTTTTGTTATTTTCTGGTGCGCGTTTGATCAATATTTTGGATTTTCAGAAGAGTTTGATCTTGACTGAAACTCTCGATTTTGCTCGAATGAGCAAGCATAACTTTGCTCGTGCGATCAATATTTTGAGAATATTAAAATAATAATATTTTAACTTTTGACGTGAGAAACCTAGTTGGTCATGTGACCATTTGACTTTTTAGCTTTTTCATGGTTTGAGCAATATTTGAGAAAATATTGAAAAACTAGGGTTTTCGCTCAAACGATGGAGTTTCGTGAGATGAAGAAAATAATAATATCAGAAAATAAGGAATTGCAAGATGTGGGGCCGGCCTCGGCTAGAGAATGGCAGGCCGGCTAGGTGGCCCGATCCTGTGACACCTTTCCCTATTTTTGTTTGATTAAAGTATGGAGAAACTAAGAGTCTCGCTCAAACGAGGGAGTTTTCTCAAATGAAGGAGTGTTCATAAGATGAGGGAAATAATAAATCAAAATAAAATAAAATAACGGAAGAGGGGACCGGCCACGGCGGCATGACCGGACGGCCGGTGGGCCCGGTCCCATGCCTCTTGTTTATTTTATTGGATATTATTTTCCTTCATAAGTTCCTCTTTCGTCCATATTTTTGAATGCTCGTTCGTGCGTTCGGGTGCTCGTTCGTGTATTATTGTCAAGTACACTTGCACCATTTTCTCGGGGCTTACTCGGTGATGGCCCAGACACCCGATTGGTGAATATTTATTACTAATTCATGAAATTCTGTTGAGAATAATTCATGAAACGGAGTAATAAAAATTACTTGAGTATTTATTACTAATTCATGAAATTCAGCTGAGAATGATTCATGAAACAGAGTAATAAAATGAGTTGAGTATCTATTACTAATCCATGGAATCCATCTGAGGATCATCCATGGAATGGAGTAATGAGATATAATATATTATTTTCTAGGAATTCAGTTGATGAATGACACGCTAGAATTAATCTATTTGCAGAATCGAGATATGAGATAATTGAAGCATCATATTCGTTCTGAGGGGTGTATAGTCAGGGAACAACGAGCAATGTGACGTCCTGAAGGCGTTAAGCTCTCTAACAAACATTATGTCTAGGAACCGCCCAATCATTAAGAGATTATATACATGGTGTCTCTACGTAGTCTGGGAACAACGAGCAGCGTGACGTCCTGAAGGCGTTAAGCTCTCTAGTAAAAATTATGTCTAGGAGCCGCCCAATCATTTTGATTCTATGTAGAGGTGATGATGAAATGTGTGAAGCATCGAACGCTCAACTGGGAGGCCTTTCGAGAAACATATTCATCATAGCTCTGAGAGGAATGTTCGCTCAGTCAGAGATCGTGAAACGGTTCACGGATCATAAAATATGAACCGTCACATACATTCCTGAAGCCGGGTCAGAAACATGCAGTATCATGATTTTACGATTTTAGCCCTTGCCGAAAATCCACTATCAACATTAAGTCCCTTCTTAGTGAGGGACAGTCATGTTCCGCAGTAAGCACTAGATGGTGATTTTCCAGTAGACGAGATAAGTAGTTGAACTTGGTCGTACAAAGGCATTTTCGGAATCCCCGATTTGCTCCAATGATGTCATGTACGAGCAAATGCCCAGGTAAGGACTCTGGAAGTATGATAGAGTGTCATACCGTGAGCACAGAGAGATGAGGCGCTGCTGATTTGGATGATCAGACGCTCAGTTTTGGTAGGTTTAGCATTTACGGGCTCGGGACCAAAAAAGGAAATCCTTGTTTTAGGAACAGATGTTCGTTCGTTCGCTAGTTTAAGAAACAAACAATGATCCCTAGCATAAGAGAGATTTTTTTTTTAAATAGACCTGTGTCTAATGATAAAAAATTTGTCTATAAGATTTCAAGAAAACCTTTTTTTTTTTTTTAAATATGTGAGATTTCACAAAATTAAATAAACTCTCGTTTCAAAAGTGGATGTTTGTATGAGAGAAAATTTTTTTTGTTTTTTTTTTGAATAGACGTGCGTCTGTTGGTAATAAAAAATTTGTCTATGAACTTTCATGAAATATATGAGCTTTCACAAATTTTCGAAAATATACTCTTATTTCAAAGATGTATGCTTGAGCGAGGGAGCAAATATATTTATATATATAGATATTTTTTATCAAATTTACGTGAGTTTCACGTTAGAATATATTTTTGTAAAATCAATGTTTCGATTTTGAACTATTGAAAGTAGACAAGTATAAATGGTGAAATAATGTCTGTATGTGAGTTTTCACAATTGTAGAATGGACGTCTGTCCAATTTTTGAAAAATCGGTGGATGTTAACACAGTAAAAATTTATGTGGGTTGTTCACCGTTTTATGAAAATCAATTTATGATTTTTGAACAATGGACTTTGCCCGTCATTGCAGGTTTGAAGAAACGGGAAAGTTCTTAAAACTTTTGTTCTAAGTTCACTATTGTTGGTGAAATTGTAAACATGTAAGAGTTGGAGTGTTACCGTTTTTGTTGCGTGTTTTGTTATTGTTATATCCATGACTCCATGTATTTCGCCTCAGATAATGGTGACTTCCAGTTACAACCACCCTTCTGGCTCTTCCGAGGAACGCTCCAGAAATATCAAGTCAGAGATGAAGACTTTCGCATATGTTCATGCCAAGGTGAATCAACCTTTCAGAGATGCTGGAAAGCTGATACATGTTATGTCTCTTGATCATCTGAGAGTGGTTCGTGCTAAGATATATTCTTTCTTGGTCTTAGCAGATGCGGAAGGAAAGCAGAGACGTGATGAAATGTCACAGAAGAAAAGAGCTGAAGATGAAAAGATCATATCTCATCAGTAAAAGCACCACCGACTTGCAAGTGAGACTATCGGCTGAAGATGAAGTTCGGCCTTGCGTTGATGGTGTAGCGCCTGATTCAGATGTGGATGAATGAAGAATTTCGTCATAATTCATCATCAGACAATTCAGAAGTTAGGTCTCCATTGAAAATGTTGTAGAATCTTCATACGATGTTTTTTTTTGATGATCTACCCCAACTTTTTGATGCCCAGGAAATTTCCTAGATTTAGTAAAGAAGCCTTTTGAGTTTTGAGCATGTTTAGAGGTCGAATCAACGAAACAGTAAATTTCCAGGAAGTCTTCAGAAACTTCAGTTGTCATGTAGTTTGATGTTTTGGCCACATCTTTTTTCTCGTTCATCCAATTATTGTGAATTTTGGATATGTTGTATAAGACATCCATGCGAAGATAATGGCATATGATACATCCCTATATTATTCACCAATTGCTCCAAGCTCTTTTCTTTCTGCAGGAAAATGTAAATTCGTCTCAGACGAGCTTGTTGTAAAACGCCCTTGTTGTGTCTTTAGACCATTTGCTTGTGTCTTGAACGCTTGATGAAAGATTTCAATACCATTGATTAATTTGAAATCTGAACCCATGGTTGATACATGAGCCTGGTGCTTGCAGTACCATTTTTTGTTTCTGTCAATTATAGAAACATCACTTTTGAAACCCTGGTCATGGTACCATAACTGAGGTTGCTCTCAAGAGGGGATGATGTAATGACCATGGTTATATGTCACGGTTGTAGAATTTGTTTTATGATGAATGATTAGCATATGCGAGCTTGGTGCCAGTCACGACTCTTGGACTGTGAAACTGATCGTCATGATCAGTGGATCGTCAGTCCCCCAGTATTTAGTTAAATCTCCTTTTTGTTTTTCCTTCTTCTAGAAAGACCTAGATAGAGGACCCAGGTAGGAAAAACATGATGTAAAGACCTAAGTGGTCGAAGTTAGAGGTACCTTGATGAAGGACTTAGTGGAAAGACCTGGTGGACATCGATCGACTGTAAAGGTAATGAATCACGTCTAAGAATTGTTGCTTGCATGTTGTATGCTCTGGAAGCTGTATGAACCTCATACGACGTTAGAATTCGGTGCTTGACCCAAACTTTTGAAGCTAAGAGAATGAGGAATCATATGCAAAAAGAATCCTTCAGTTTGGAGATTCTATGGATTTCAATGACGCATGCACATTCATAACTTGTAATCCCGTGCAAATATTGCTCGTATGATGAATTGTTGAATATTGATAATTGGGTTAATATTAGAGCATCTGAGCAAGTATTGCTAATTCGATAAATTACTAGATATTGATAGTTGAATCAATATTCGAGCATCTGAGCAAGTATTGCTCATTCGATAAATTACTGGATATAGATAGTTGAACTCGCTCAGAATTATGATTTGCAGAGCATTTGTTCGAAACCCTAATTTTGATCAATTGCTGGTCAATCGATGATTTACTGAAAATAAATCACTGAGTGAAGGAGGGACCGGCTACATGGGATGATGGTCGACCATGTAGCGCCCAAGTGCTCGAGTGAGCATGCACCAAAGTCCTTTCTTGATCAGTCGGTGAAAGGATGATCAAATGCTGGTTTAATTATTTATTAAAATAGCTCTCGTGCGAGTGTTATGTAATAAAACCTAATTATGGAGAGATGGGGGACCGACCAAAAGGTCATGGGACCGGCCCTTGGTGGTCGTGGGACCAGCTGGTGGTCGATTGAGCAAATTCCAAGTTGGTTGGAGAGAGTTTGGACCCAATATGAACTGTTGAGAGATAATTATGTCAAAATTATGAAAGAGTGTGGGACCAGATCCTTGCAAGCCTAAGGGTCGACCTTGGTCGGTCAAGGTGGCATGCCAGTGTCACTATAATGCATGTGTCTCAGTCCTGAGAGTTTTGTTATTTTCTGGTGCGCGTTTGATCAATATTTTGGATTTTCAGAAGAGTTTGATCTTGACTGAAACTCTCGATTTTGCTCGAATGAGCAAGCATAACTTTGCTCGTGCGATCAATATTTTGAGAATATTAAAATAATAATATTTTAACTTTTGACGTGAGAAACCTAGTTGGTCATGTGACCATTTGACTTTTTAGCTTTTTCATGGTTTGAGCAATATTTGAGAAAATATTGAAAAACTAGGGTTTTCGCTCAAACGATGGAGTTTCGTGAGATGAAGAAAATAATAATATCAGAAAATAAGGAATTGCAAGATGTGGGGCCGGCCTCGGCTAGAGAATGGCAGGCCGGCTAGGTGGCCCGATCCTGTGACACCTTTCCCTATTTTTGTTTGATTAAAGTATGGAGAAACTAAGAGTCTCGCTCAAACGAGGGAGTTTTCTCAAATGAAGGAGTGTTCATAAGATGAGGGAAATAATAAATCAAAATAAAATAAAATAACGGAAGAGGGGACCGGCCACGGCGGCATGACCGGACGGCCGGTGGGCCCGGTCCCATGCCTCTTGTTTATTTTATTGGATATTATTTTCCTTCATAAGTTCCTCTTTCGTCCATATTTTTGAATGCTCGTTCGTGCGTTCGGGTGCTCGTTCGTGTATTATTGTCAAGTACACTTGCACCATTTTCTCGGGGCTTACTCGGTGATGGCCCAGACACCCGATTGGTGAATATTTATTACTAATTCATGAAATTCTGTTGAGAATAATTCATGAAACGGAGTAATAAAAATTACTTGAGTATTTATTACTAATTCATGAAATTCAGCTGAGAATGATTCATGAAACAGAGTAATAAAATGAGTTGAGTATCTATTACTAATCCATGGAATCCATCTGAGGATCATCCATGGAATGGAGTAATGAGATATAATATATTATTTTCTAGGAATTCAGTTGATGAATGACACGCTAGAATTAATCTATTTGCAGAATCGAGATATGAGATAATTGAAGCATCATATTCGTTCTGAGGGGTGTATAGTCAGGGAACAACGAGCAATGTGACGTCCTGAAGGCGTTAAGCTCTCTAACAAACATTATGTCTAGGAACCGCCCAATCATTAAGAGATTATATACATGGTGTCTCTACGTAGTCTGGGAACAACGAGCAGCGTGACGTCCTGAAGGCGTTAAGCTCTCTAGTAAAAATTATGTCTAGGAGCCGCCCAATCATTTTGATTCTATGTAGAGGTGATGATGAAATGTGTGAAGCATCGAACGCTCAACTGGGAGGCCTTTCGAGAAACATATTCATCATAGCTCTGAGAGGAATGTTCGCTCAGTCAGAGATCGTGAAACGGTTCACGGATCATAAAATATGAACCGTCACATACATTCCTGAAGCCGGGTCAGAAACATGCAGTATCATGATTTTACGATTTTAGCCCTTGCCGAAAATCCACTATCAACATTAAGTCCCTTCTTAGTGAGGGACAGTCATGTTCCGCAGTAAGCACTAGATGGTGATTTTCCAGTAGACGAGATAAGTAGTTGAACTTGGTCGTACAAAGGCATTTTCGGAATCCCCGATTTGCTCCAATGATGTCATGTACGAGCAAATGCCCAGGTAAGGACTCTGGAAGTATGATAGAGTGTCATACCGTGAGCACAGAGAGATGAGGCGCTGCTGATTTGGATGATCAGACGCTCAGTTTTGGTAGGTTTAGCATTTACGGGCTCGGGACCAAAAAAGGAAATCCTTGTTTTAGGAACAGATGTTCGTTCGTTCGCTAGTTTAAGAAACAAACAATGATCCCTAGCATAAGAGAGATTTTTTTTTT